>NC_139699.1:32489361-32611861 GCF_964188405.1 Protomyctophum parallelum
ACACACACACACACACACACACACACACACACACACACACACACACACACACACACACACACACACAGGAGGAGACAGATTTAAGGATGAATCACATCAGCTTCTTAATGTAATCAATTTTAATTAGAAACCAAATGTAGTAGGGAGCAGTAACAGAGAGTAAAATGACAGTAACAGTGGGTAATGTGGGAGGGGGCAGACATGCAATGGCAAGCAGAGAGTGAGTGTGTGTGTATGTGTGTGTGTGTGTGTGTGTGTGTGTGTGTGTGTGTGTGTGTGTGTGTGTGTGTGTGTGTGTGAGTGTGCGTGTGTGCGTGCATGTGTGTGTGTGTGTGTGTGTGCGTGTGTGTGCCTGCCTTGCGCAACTGTCTGCATGCCTCTTTTGAGTGTTTATGGCACAGACACTGTTGGGAACATGTACGTATGGGACTATGGGTTCCCTCACTTCAGATTTGTGGATGTCTAATTAATATGGATAGAACATTAAGCCTTTTGGACTCCACTGCTTCTCATTTCATGACTATTAATGGTTTTAATGAACTGGGCTAATAAGGCCGTTTTTCTCCGCTGCGCACGGGAAGGGCTGTCCAACACATGCCAGGCCGAAGGGGGGAGGAGGGATGACCCACCCGCCCGCCTTCACATGGGAAATTAAAAGAGCACTCACAAACCCATTAACGCTACATTGTCCATGCACTTAGGATGTACATGCAGCCAAGCTAAATTGCGGAGTTGGAATGTGTGTGTGTGTGTGTGTGTGTGTGTGTGTGTGTGTGTGTGTGTGTGCGTGCGTGTGTCAGAATTTTCTATCTAGCCTATCTCAAAAGAATACAGCAGGGATCATGCTACCTTATACCACCGATGGAAAAGACCCAAAGACCAAGTGAAACTCTATACTTAATTATCAGAAAAGGAGCCATTATGCAGGTTGTTGTAATTGAATTATATTCCTCTGTCGACCCGGTCCTCATCACTATACAGTTACAAAAACACTCAGCAGTAACCCAAAACAAGTTCACAATTTGAGTTGTTTATTGAATGGAAAGCTATATTGAGAAGATTACAGTACAAGGTTTCATTGTTCTAACATAACGTCCCATGCATCCACCACTCTGGAAGGCTTTTGTGTCAGTTTATTCCACTGAATCACGTAGGAGCATGCAGTGAAACAAAAATAAATCCACAATAAAGGAGCTGTGTTAATTGCTTCACACTTATAGGAGCTATTTGAAATAATAAGAAACATGCGACTGATATCTCATTGATTCCAAAGAGCTTTCTGCTGTGTTGAAGAAGATTCTCGCCATTTTATCGTGGCTGTCTTTGTTTTCTGGCCTGGGTGTATTAATTGGACGTGTGTGGCCGTGACTGCATAGCCCACACTGAAAATGAAATATGTAGGCGTGTACAATTTAGACATACAAGCATGCTATTTCTCAACCTCTACCAACACTTTCTTCAGCCATAATCCTTCCTGCAATGTAGAACAGACATGATTATTGCCTTTTGGCGTCTCGCCTTCATCAGGTGAACTTATCCGAGTCGAGTCGATATAATTGATGGGAAGACATCAAGCTAGCTCATCCTTGACTCCATCCTCATCCTCCATCTACCTTTTACCCGTTCACCTTACTAACTGTTGGCAGAATAGCATGGCCATGCCGTTGGCCTTGTGCAGATATTTACAACCCGACATGTCCATCTGTTATGTAGAGAATGCATAGCATTTAAACACATTGCCCTTCCCACACTCTCACTGCTTTGCAACATTAGCATTCATGAAGGTATTTACATGCATTGCATTTATTTTATATCACATATTTCATATGCCAAAGTTATAGTGTTCTCTCTACTAGTGCTATGGCCCTTTAAAGTACAGAGGGGTGGGGTAGGGGGGTTCTTGACCAGGGGGGGGGGAGGTTATTGTATTTGGCCCGATGAGCTGTCTCCTTGGTGCAAACTCATGTCCAACTTCAACTGCATTGTCACACATAGCAAGTTTACAAAACCTTTTTTGTAAAAAACAAGCTCTCATTGCACCGGTTGAAGAAAAGAGTCATATGGCAAAGAATAGAGAAAGACACAAGGGAAACAAAGTCAGATAACAAGAAGGCACAATGTCAAATATACATACTGTGCATCATTCGTCAAAATGTATTCATTTGTCACTTACTTTACAGTAGACTATATACAAGCACACATAGCGAGATGTCACTGGTAGGCGGGTTTCATGTCCACAGCTCTCCTCTGAGACGAAAACCAAGTAGACAAACATTTTACCATATCATAATGAGCTTTAGTGAGGACAAAACTACAGATTGTTTGAAAATGTGTGAAGTGGTCCTTTAAATCAAAATATATATATAAAAAAATCCATAGTACAGTGAAGACAGTGGTGGCATGGCATCCAGGAAGACTTTCACTTAGATGAAAATGAAGAAAGATTTGAAGCCTGTTAGTTCTTCTTGCAAATGTTTGGTAATGAAAGGTCAAAATCTGTGCAGCAAACTGCTGTGCGCTACTAAGACTAACAGAGAAAAGGTTGGTGTTACTTACACACAGTTTGATGAATAAACAATTAGCAAATGTTTGTTTGTTTGTTTGATTGATTGATTGATTGATTGATTGCTTTATTAACAAGTTTGTAAGTACAGGCATAGTCCAACACAAAAAGCCCTGTGGGCTTGTTTCCATAGCAGTGCATTGTACTCAATTCATCCGTATGTGTCAGCAAATATTTAAAATCAACTATTAATTTAATCCATACAGGTTAATGTTTTTATTAGCGGTGAAAAATCAACAAAAAAAATCTAAACATATAGCTTTATCGCCTCATTATGTGTGGATGTACTCATACACATTAAAACAGCAGTTTTAATGTGAATTGATCACACAAAATAAAAGCTCCCAGTGTTTAAGGACCTTTACTCCAAATTGCTGCACATTTTTAATTGACTTCAGTCATTTTTCAGATGGCAGAAAGGTCACATGTATTCAGCTCACATGATCACATGACAAGACTAGGCTGCTGCAAAGTATCAACTGTTGACTGCCTTTAAAGGGACATGTGCCGATCTTATTATGTAGAGTGAATAATTTGGTGAGCATAAACGCCTTCCATTCATCAAGACTCGGAGACGTTCTCTCTTTGTCCACAGGTTTATTAACGAAAATAAGGGGGTTTTATGTGGGTAATGTGTGTTTTTAGATATTTTAGTATTTCAAAGTGTCCATGATGTCATGAACATAGATATTCAAAAAAATCTCACCCGTGTGAAGTGAGGGGCGCTCTTGTCATCGTACAAATCTACATCATATTTGGCGGACATTTGACCTAATTTCTCCTTTCATTGTCAACGGCAAATATAGAGATGTGTGGGGACAGAAGCTGTTTGAGGGGCTAGCGCATATAGAGATGTGTGGGGACAGAAGCTGTTTGAGGGGCAAATATAGAGATGTGTGGGGACAGAAGCTGTTTGAGGGGCGCTATATAGAGATGTGTGGGGACAGAAGCTGTTTGAGGGGCAAATATAGAGATGTGTGGGGACAGAAGCTGTTTGAGGGGCAAATATAGAGATGTGTGGGGACAGAAGCTGTTTGAGGGGCAAATATAGAGATGTGTGGGGACAGAATGTTTGAGGGGCTAGCGCCCCTCAAACATTGTAGATAAATATAGAGATGTGTGGGGACAGAAGCTGTTTGAGGGGCGCTGTGTGGGGACAGAAGCTGTTTGATGGGCTAGCGCCCCTCAAACATTTAGCCAATTCCTCATTGGCCACTGTAGTTCGTTGGAGCGACCTGTCTCCAACGGGAGGAGGAATTGCGATTTGTGCACAGGGCCCTTTTTCACTTTAATCCGTCCCTGCAGCCAGTGCCTACATGCTTGGCCTATTTATACATGTCTATCATGTCTATTTTAGTATTTAAGCTGATCGTTTTATTATTAGTTTCATAAATACACTTTCCTGTGTGATAGGGGTTGTAATATTCATATATAATAATATTCATTATACATTGCATTTCCATATTCTTTTACTTTGCTCATTAGTAATTTCTCCTCGTGTTCCCTTATTGCGAACGCAGTGAGCCACTTACTATGACAGCAAGGGCTGAATGTCTGTGTGTGTGTGTGTGTGTCACGCTGTTACACCACCCGCCCGCCACCAGAGGGCGCAGCTGTAGCACACACACACACACACAGGGCGCAGCTGTAGCACACACACACACACACACACAACCACACACACACGAGCTGCGTTCGCTTCCCGCGTTTGCGCGTCTTACTTGTTATTATTATTGTTATTAAATATATAGCCTATCCTCCCATTCCGTCTCCCTTTGAGAACAGTGAGAAAGCACTTGTGTTTGTTGACATTCTAACCGCGATACATAACTAATTTGCATACTTAAATGATTGACGTTCGGAGGATCCCCCTCATTCCCCTGGTAACGCTATGAACTGTGGGTAATATCTTTGCCAAAGTCAGCCAAAGTCAGCATCGATGCTGACTTTGGCAAAGGGCACATAAAGGGGCGGGGATGAGCCCTTGCAGACTTCACATGAACACGCAGCTAAATCAGTGAGGGCTCATTGAGTCAGCAAGGGAGCGGATTGGGATTAAGCCAAATTCCAATACCCAGAATCTCGGCTACTCGCTCACTCGCACTCAGTCACTCCAGCAAGGTGGTGTTATGGTGGAATTGGTGACCTGCTGAAATATGTGACAACCGTGTAGACATTGTCTACACGGTTGTCAAAAGATTGTCTACTAGACAATCACATAATGTAAATGTGTCCTAATGTAAATTGTTGCAGTTTGTTCATTAGCAGAGTTCAACCTAACTGTATTTAGGCCATGTATAGTTGCCATGTATTTACTTCCATGTAATAGTTGTGTGAACAAGATGGTCACACATTTGGCAGGTCACCAATTTCACCGTAATTTGCCATGCTGGAGTGAGCGAGTGTGAGTGAGCGAGCGAGTGGCCGAGATATTGGGTATTGGAATTTGGCTAAGACAACCCCCGTATCCACAAGGAGGAGCAGTGCACCAAAGCATTATGGGAATTGTAGTCCAGGAAGGAAGTGAGCCCAGTATTTGAAATACTAATATACTGTATAAAAACACATATTGCCCCAATAAAAACCCCAGGAAAGTGTTTCTTGTCTCCCAAACATCATTAAAATAAGATCTGGTTGCAAAAGAGGTGTAGTGTCCCTTTACTTAACCATGCATTCAACATTACATGTGCACTCGTAGCGCTTGCTATTCAGTGTTTTTATATAAACCATAATACAGCCCATAATACATAATACAGTATTCTCTGTGGCAGTTTCCCCTTTACGCTATAGGCCTATACATTGCAACTGTGGTGTTTATTGAAAAAATAACAACCAAAAAATCCATCGTATCCTTTGGTTGCATGGAAATATTGTGTTTTTGTTTTTGTTAAGTAAATTGAAGCGGAACCTTTTTAACAGGCTATAGAGAATTGATTCTGAGACATGCAGGAACGATTGTCCATGCATGTATAACCACCAAATTGTGGTATGGCACAGTGCACATATTATCATCAGCGGAGAGGCATAATCAGTGCAAATAACAGTCATGAAATAATCCAATGAGATGACCGGTTCTACTGACATTTACTTGAATGTATACACTCCATCTCCCCATGGCCTTTTATAGCAGGGTTACTGTAAGCTTTTACACATCTATTTCAGAAACCGCAGATGTACCGCAGATGTAAAGTAATATAAGTATCTCATTTGTCCTTGTGACAAAACAAATGGCTGCCTGTTGGGTCTGGGTGAGGTTTTTGTGTGTGTGTGTGTGTGTGTGTGTGTGTGTAGGCTACATATTGTATTGTTGAGAGATCAGTATGTTGTGTGTTTTCAGCATCTACGTATGCGGGAGGGAGATGTCTGTTACATTATGTTTATGCCTTCCATTGACGCATAAATATTTCATGCTGTCATTATTGGTTCCCTCGGTGGCTAACTCGTTTTTCTGTCGCCATTACAGCCTTATTGTCTCTTTTTAATTAAGCAAGTTTCTTAATTAGGTGTGCTGTGCAGCGTGCGGCAGAGGCTTGCTAACCGTCTGGCCCAGTAATGATGAACAGGCCTGGGTTTATGGAAGTAGAGAGGAAGACTGAAAGGAGGAGACAAACGGGAAAAGAGATAGAGCGAGACCAAGGGTTGCTTTTTTGCCACTGTTGTCTCTTGTTCTGGGTTATGCTTGTGTGGCAACGGGCAAATATGGAAAGAAAAAAAGGGAATTATAATCATGCCACCTGAAATTTGCCTGGATGGAAAATTACTCCTTCAAATTAGTTAACGACTTTCTGCATTTGGCGTGACTATCTAGGCTATGTAGAACCACAAACTTCAGCCTCGTCTCTCAATGACATTATATACCTGTCACCTCAGCAATAAGGACATGGTCTGAACAGAAACATTCCTGGTGTCACAATCAGACGTACAGAAACAATCCATTTCAGATGGATCTGGTGCTGTCTTGTGTGCTCGCATCTATTAGCAGGGTAATTCACGGCATGAACATCAATACATCATAGGCGCCCCTAAATTGCGCTTTGAAAACACAAAGGGAAGGGCAAACAAGATGGACAGAGAAATCAATCTCCGGGCTGATAACACTGCTGCTGGAAGAATTGACAGCGAGCCGTGCATGTGTGCCAGTATCTGCCTATCTGGTTTGTGATGTCCTCAGAAAACAATCGGCTTTGACATGCCGTACAGAAAGACACAAGACAGACTCTGATAAGCCCACGTATATATTAGTCACGGCTGGGCCAGAAGAATTTGACAACACATGAATTGCCTCAGAAATTGAATGACAAAGAAAGACAGTGTGTACCTTGGGAGTCAAACGAAAACATGTCACAGTTTAAAGCATGTCATGTGACACAAATGACACACAACAGCACAGTGATCCCTTGAGTTCTTGTTTTTAGACCAAGTTTGATTGATGCATGCTCTCTGTGCAACACACCTGCTTTCCTTGACTCGCATTACTTAAAATCCTCATCATCCTCCTCTCTTAATTTTAGCTCGTTATGTGCAGGGTGTATGCTTGCCCTTGGCCATGTTATGGTGGCTGTTTTATAGACTATACCTCCACCGTGCCTGTGAGCCACTATTGATCTGAAGCACATTAGTTCTGCACCGAAGGGCGGCACATGGCCCGCAGAGCGCTGCCACAGCCACACAGCGGGAGAATGATGAGCTTTTGACTGCAGACGTCTGATACTGTATGATTCGGAGGGGAACGGGAGAATTAAACTAAGCCACACAGACAACTTGGCCGTTTTAAGAGACGCCATGATTATGAATCAAAACATCACAGAATTGTCTCACAATTTGGTTCAGTTTGCTGTAGCACGTGGTGGTCTCTTCTAGGCGCATCAGAGTGTTGCTATCACTGATCTGTTCGCTTGGCAGAGACACCTTTCAATGAGATGAAGGCTCTGATGAAGGCTGCATAGCCGAAACGCGTAAGCGTTCCTTTTTGGTGTGTGCCAATAAAGAAATGGAAATGTGAGTACTTTGTCCACGCTTGTTTAATTTCTGGATGTGCTACCTTTTTGGAATTTCTTTAATTCCAATTTTTTTGACCTTTCAAGGAGAGTTTTGGAATTCAAGACGACTTGGACCGGTGAGATGTCTTCCAGAGAGAACCTGGAGAGGAAAGCCATAAGCTTCAAAGGACAGACAGATTGCTACCCCCCCACCACACACACACACACACACACACACACACACACACACACACACACCTCTCTTGCTCGGCTCCAGTCATACTACTGTACATCAGAAGGAGACATGTGAGGTGGAAGGGAATGGGTACATTCTCAAGACCGTTGTCCCTTGAGGGGCTGTGAGATTGCTCCATTTGGACGGAGCTATCTGTGGCTAGGGGGGGCCCGGTGGCCGGGAGGCTCTCTCTCACTCACTCTCTCTTTCTCATTCTCCGAGCTCTGCTCTTCCCGAAAAGCCTCACTGGCCGCCTCTGCCATCTGTGCCCAGCTGGAACCCCGGGCCGGGCATGATCCCTTATGGGTAAATCTCCCTGCCCAGAGAGTGCCTTTGATCTGATAAACAAGCATGACCATGGCAGGGAGCCCCACTGAAGCACTGGCTGGCCACCACCCCCGTTGAGCAGAAACTAGGGGAGGGCGATTTCTAGACAGACATGTCTACGACCGGTCCCGCGATTGGCTGGCTCCGGGCCCTCCCCCGCAGCGGATTGGCCTGCGCCCCCAGTCTATCATTAAATGCAAGCCAGTCGGCCCGAGTGGGCGGGCGGGGAAGGCATCCCCTCTCTGCTGCGATTAAAGTGATCAGTACTACAGTAACAGGAGTTGTGGATTGTCAATTAATGAATTCAACACTTTAAACTAAGGATTTAATGTATAAAGGGAAATTAAAATTCAAACCAGGTACAACGTTTTTAAGTAGATTTGTTGAAAAAGGACACATACATGTATACAGTAGTAAGGTATTACTTGCATGAGCTGGTGGGTGCAGAGGATGTCTCACATCCTTACATGCACACTTCATAATTGCATTGCATTTTAAAACATAAAGTTATAACAGATATAACAGCGTGTGTTTACTGTTTAGTGGCTAACCACAATGTATGTCATTTAATTTTTCCATCTACACCAAACAAGTGATCTGCAAGCTCACAACACATCACACTGCAACACATTATGAATTTAAAGATCTTATATTCTTCTGAATGTCATAACTGTGTTATGCCCAACATTCACATGGAATACACCATGTAATTCCCTTTGACCTCATGGGGTCATTGGGGGAGTCACCAAGCTAGATGTGACTGTAATGCCCCTGACCAATGAGTAGTGGTCAGGGTGGGCTATATGGGGGGGACCCCTTAACTTAGGCGTTTCGCCAATAGTGTCCAGGAGGGATTACCCTCCAATACGCCTCAACCTGCCGCGGGTAGTTACAGGAGGGGAGGCAATAGGTGGAAGGGGGTAGTTACAGGAGGGGAGGCAATATGTGGATGTCAAAATGCATTCAGGACGCTGGCTCTCCTTTCCGCTCTACATTATTTCTACACCATGAAATAATCTTAATTGAACTCTGAGAGTATAATAACGCTGTCCATTCTTACGAGCTCAGAGTTCAATTAACACTCTGGATTTTTACCATTGGTGCGTCTCTCATCCTCCCCCTCCGAGGCATCACGCTGGGGAGAAAGAGCCCAGTTCGTGTTTGTTTTACACTGTCTCCCTCAAAGGGAAATATTCATTAGTCTCTCATGGAAGACGGCTTGCAAATGGAGAGAGCGACGCAGAGCTGGAGTCACAGAGAGAGAGATAGAGAGCATTGAGACGCTCTATCTCTCATATCTCTATGTGAAAAGAAGAAAGAAAAGAGTGAAATACGTGAAGAATAACAAGATGGGTGGACAGAGAAAGAGTATAGCAAAGAAAAGAGTTTGCCTGTGTGCATGCGTGTTCTCTGCTTGTGTGAAAATGTGCATGTGCATGTGCATGTGCATGTGCATGTGCATGTGCATGTGCATGTGCATGCCTGTGCATTCCTCAGCCTATTATCCACCGTGATGATAGAGCGTCAGTATGCTGGCATATAATGGTCATATTATGAACCAAAAGGCAGCATTAGGCCATGCTGATAGCATATCTGTGCTGGATGGGGGTACATTAGTTTGTAAGTAATGCATGCCCTAAGCTCTGCCATGCTTTATTGTGATGTAATATGAGAACCAAATGAGGGCTGTAATCATTCTACAGGCTGCCTAGGGAGGAGAAATGCATCACTATCAGCCAAAGAAGACTCTGATCAGCAATCAGTCATTCTGACAAAATGTAATGGATACAAAAAAACTGTGCCCTTAATTTTTTCGGGGGGAGGGTGGTCCTCTGCCCATGGCCCATTTGGCTTAAAGTGGCTTCGGTGGACAATTTACTTTATTCACCATTGAAAATGTTTCCAATTCAGGTCCTTAAAGAATTGTTTCTGTCTGTCATTGGAAAGGAGCCCTGACCATGATAGCAAAGGATGACGGAACAATGTATTGACTCTGTTGCAGGCTATGATGCAAAGCCTGCATGCGGAGCTAGTTCAGGCAGGCAACTCGTGAGCGCGCCTACCTGATCAGGTGACTATAGTCTCATGCACTCTTTACCTGATCAGAGCGGCAATTTAAACCTGCCTACCTGCTCATTCCTGGCTTCTCTCCTGCTGTGCGGTCGTGCGCTGCTGCATGCTGCTGTCTCCCTGCCTCGCTTGCTGCTAACCTGCTGCCTGCTTGCATGAAGTTTTTGCAAATCCCACCTACCTCCCCAGCATCCACCTGTATACAGCCTCTGTTTCTAGATCTCCCTGCATGGGGGTCTTATTCATTCCCTGTAATTCCACTTGGCTTATATAATTTAACTAAAATGTTAATGTTACAGGGAATAAATAGGGGCAGGGCCCTGACGCCAATCTATGCTTCATATATCTATGCTCAAAAATACAAATAACACACCCATTCCCCCCCCCCCCGTCAGGACTCGTGGACGGTGAAGGGCCACTTCCACATTATCAGACTGATGGATGTGTCGCAATAACAGAACGGGCCACCAAAGGGGCAATCTGTCTGACTGGCAATGACCGTCAGGAAAGTCTCAGGGGGTTCACGTGGCACGTTCACTTCAGAGATCTGTCCTGCAATACAGCTTCTGTCCATATACATGCCATCGCTGAGATAGACGTCACAATAGCTGGCTTGCAGCTAATCCCCCTCCACTCCAACTCACCTACGAACACCTGCCCCCCCCCCCCCCCCCCCAGCCCATCCGTCCCACATCACCCTTCAATCTTCATCCCCCCACTACCCTGGCTTATTGATTTTCCATTTTCCCTTCTCCTTCCCTATCTTCCAGCTCCCTCCATCTTTTCCAGCACACCTCCTTACAGTTTATTTCTATCTCCCTGTCTATCATTGTCTCTTATTTTTCCTACCCCTATGCATTTGCATCTATCCATCTCTGTCTCTCTCTCTCCAGGTCACTGTCTCTACATTTCTGTCTCTCTCTATGTTCGGATAGTTTCCCCCTCCATATCTCTCTCTCGTTCTGTCTCTGGTCAGAGTTTCTCCTCTTTGACAAGGTCAGAGCCCTGGCGGTGCTTGGAGCTCCTTACGGTCCGTAAATGGAGATGTAATGTAATAGAGCAGTGGCCTAATAGAATCCATGAGGGCTGGGTCTGATCTCGTTAGGAGGGACGGCTTTGGACCGTCTCCAGCAGGGTATACGAGGGCAGCCAGCCAAGGACCTGGATGGGTATATTAGACAGTGTTAGAAATATCCACGGGGCAAAGGGCATGGATGCCCCATGAAATGTCAGAATGCGGGCGGATGGTCGGAGACAGCGGGACGGTCTGGGGTGATGGGGTTGGTTTTTAAACTCTTTTTACTGAAGAGATGAATTATTATCACATGAATTATTCAATAATGTTGCTTTTGCTTGCCGTGAGCTGTGCCAGTTCGGCCCTGGTTTCACTCAGGGTGTGGGTAGGTGGGTGAACACTGGACTGACTTAAAAATGATTGTCCAAGAGTCCTTATACACATGAAATATTTGCAATTTGCAAAAAATGCAAAACTGTGTTTGTGTGAACACAGCAGCACAAAACCCCAAATAAATTAAGAAATATAAATCAATATTACAATTGTTTGTTAGCTATACCCTCTCTACAGAGAGAACTCATGTCCCGTCTCAGGATGGATCTGCCATTTTGCCATGGTCATCCTATAGCAGCCCAGTCAACGACGGTGACCTTCAGTGCGACTCAGACACAGTGAGCCTCCGTTAGAAACAGGGCCGCGACAGAGGCAAGGACACAGCCTCTGAGGATCTGTCACCCAAACAAACTGCCTTTTCTCCTCGCAGCGACGCGGGGATACATCAAAATCCCGGCGCCACAACAGCGGGTCATACTGCTGCAGGTGTTCTGTTACAGCGTCTTCTGCTCTCACCTGCGAAAACCACCGTCACAGGGAAATAGATAAAACACACACGTGTGCACAATGCACATACACACACTTGGACGCAAACACACACAGCAGTGCTCATTTCCCTCAGATATGTATACGCACACACGTGACACACCGATCCACTTGACACATACTTGGATGCAAGCACACACGGAAACACACTCACGCTCATACAGGTTGCACACGTGCCAATCCACTTGACACACGCACTCACCCTGACTAAATCCGCAGACGCCCTCCTTGTGTTCTGGCGGTTGGCCTCTCAGCCTCTGACTTCAGCCCAGCGTTTGATAAACTTCCCTTGACAACCGGCGTGATTAATGGCAGTTAAGAGAATTGAATTAAGGGTTAAAGGGAGTAAAGAAAAGACACACGGCCACGCCGGGAGGTGCACTGGTGCAGTCGTTGGCGTGGAGGAGGAGGAGGAGGGATGTCGACAGGGGGTCGAAGGTAGCGAGTGGCACGGTAAATAACTTATTTGGGGAGGAAATATACAACAGCCCTTCCCCCGCGCTGCCCTCTCCGCCACGGCAAGTAATTACTCGCCCCGGCCTCCTGTAATAATTCCTATTACAAGCAGGACGGAAGAGTCGGTAACTCAGTGCACAGGACAAGGTGAAGGCAAGGCCATGGAACGCCGGATCAATATTTCATTTACTCACCCTGCTTCGCCGTCCCCGAGTCCTGGATCAAATTCAACCAAGAGGAGCCAAATGGAGGAGGGGGTATAGTAGGGGAGTGTGGGGTATAGAGAAAGAGAGGGACAGAGGCATAGGGCGGGGGGGGGGGGGGGGGAAGTGAGGGAAAAAAGGGAAAGAAACAAGGACCACCGAAAACGACACAAGGCCCCTAATTTCCTTTGGGTTTTGGATGGATGGAGGGAGGCGAAGATGTGGGGGTGGGGGGTGGGCGGGGGCTGAGTGAGGGCTATGGTGGTTGCGGAGGTCAGGTGTGTGTAATGTGTATGTGTGCATTAATGGCTAGACGTGCACACAACCGCAAGGTCGTCACACAAACAATCATCAGGAGAGAGAGAGGAGTGCTCGACAAAGCCCTGCGTAATACTGCATTGGTCCTTGGAGAACATTTTACATTTATTTGATAAAAAAAACAAAGAGATTCCATTTGTAAATCTTGATTTTATTTGTTTTTATTTTTATACAACCATACTTTCGACCTGGCATCAATATTTTGGTCATGTTGTAACAAGGGAAACTTTTCAGAAACATTTAAAAAAACTTTTAACAATAGGAAAAATATCCTATATCTGCAAGATGTGTCACATCGTTGAGATTGAATCATATGACAAAGTCACATGCATGGGTGTTTAATTATGTGTTATGTGTTGATGTGTTTATTTTTTTGATGTATTTTTTACAATTTTGTATTATATTCAAAAGTCCTTTAATAATGTGTTAATTTGCTGTCTTAAGCACAGCTCACAGGATTGGCCTGTTTTTTTTGTTGTTTTTTTAATCTGCCTTTTAGACGCCACCGGGAGGCCAATTTACGTGAAATAAGTTTTCTTTTTCTTTGTGATTCTGTCATAATAAATCCTCTACAACACACTACAAGTTCCAGCTACTGCAAGTCTTTGTCTATTGGCAATGGCTATTAACTGTTACTTCTATGATCACTAAATACCAAACAATGCACGCCCACAACAAATGTTCCTGACCTGGTGGAGACCTGTGCAGTTTAGTTTCAGCTGAAATGAATGAAATGTGATTGCAAGGGGGAGTGGTTAAACCAGCTTATAAAGTCCAACTAAAAAGTGCTTTATTCACTGATACCAAATATACAAAACACATAAAACAGAATCTCTTCTCATCCTACCAACTGAATAGTGTTATGTCGGTCATGAACGAACGTCTGTAATAAATCAGTTATTTTTGGTGAACGAAATTAACTATAGGTCACTTCTGTGAAAGATCTGTTCAGTCCGTTCAGTTACAAAAGCGATGTGGTTTGAGACTGTTCCTCTTTCCTCATCGCGCGAGCTGGAGCCTGGAGGGCGGGCCGGCTCTCCCACAAAGGGCAGCATTTTACACTCAGCTGGAGGCAATTCGTTTCGACTCCAGACACTCCACCATGTCAAGGCATAGATTAACTAATATACAAATACAGACATATATAACATGAACTCTCATAAAATATACCAGTAAGACGCCCTGAGGGCGAGAAGCGACCTTGCCCATGCATGCATGCATCCGCCCGGGTGACGGCAGACTGCTGGGCGAGCACTGCCGCTTTTCATGGGGGGTCAGATCAACATATGGAATTAATTATGTACTGGCCATATATGGACCGTGTCTTGGGTATGTTTGATGAGGTCTGGCCATATATGGAGTGTGTCTTGGGTATGCAGGGTTTGATGAGGTCTGGCCATATATGGAGCGTGTCTTGAGTATACAGGGTTTGATGAGGTCAGATCAACATATGGAATGCCAGAACAGGTCAGCTCCATATATGGAGATCTAAGGGTGGCAGCGGGGGCAGTGTCTTGAGTGTACAGAGTTTGATGAGGGCCCAGGTAGGCCTTAATTTTCTGATCTGTTGAGAACTCTGGGATCAGGAAAGCGTGAAGAGTTGATATGGCACATGCATCTGTATGATAGTGATATAGCACTGCACTGATGTTTGCTAGTTTTAACCTCACTTTGAGCACAGAGCATTGTATTATGAATATTATCAAATTTAAATAAATTATATTTTCTTAAAATCTCTGTCTAACAAGTCTTCCTTAACAATTTATGCGTCTAGTAGAAAGTATTTTTCTGCTAGTTTTCCTTTATGTTTTTGAGACCACCGCACCGCAGTCAACCCGGAACAAAGGACAAAGAAAGCGCAGTTTTTCTATGAGAGTGTACAGATTTTGGTTCAAACCAAATGGACCATTATGGGTCAAATTGCTTCCATTTGTGTAATCTATTAATAACTTTACGTACAAGATACATTGTAGATTTAGATTATTATCAAAAACAAAGTTAACTGATTAAAGCCTGTTTAAAGCCCACAACACGTTGCGATGCAATGCTACGCACACAGGCACAGTCACACGCGCACGCACACGCGCACGCACACACACACACACACACACACACACACACACACACACACACAAACACACACACACACACACACACACACACACACACACACACACACACACACACACACACACACACACACACACACACACACACACTCTTACGGGTGAGAGAGATATGAACAAGGCTGCACATTCCTGGCTTTTTATTTTTTTGTTTTGTTTTTCCTGGACGAACATTATCAAAGGGTGCCTTTGAAGCAGGATTGGAAAGACTGATGAATAGATCTGAGACTGTTTTCTTTCATTCTTATTTTTTGTGAGAGTTTTTGTGTTTCAGGTCTGTAGTCAGGGTCGTCCAGGAGCTGACCTGTTCGCACATTCCATACTGTATGTTGATCTGACCTCAATAAACCCTGTACACTCAAGACACACTCCATATATGGCCAGTGCAGAATTAATTCCATCTGTTGATCTGACCCCCCATGCCAAAACACCAGCCCAGAAGTCTGCCGCCCGTCACCCAGGTGGATGCGTGCACCCTTAGTCTTACTGGTATTGTATTGTATTGTATTGTATTGTATTGTATTGTATTGTATTGTATTGTATTGTATTGTATTGTATTGTATTGTATTGTATTGTATTGTATTGTATTGTATTGTATTGTATTGTATTGTATTGTATTGTATTGTATTGTATTGTATTGTTTGTGATAGACTGTACAAGGTCAGACTGGAGCAGTTTGATTTGACACCACTCCATATATGGCCAGTGCAGAATTAATTCCATCTGTTGATCTGACCCCCCATGCCAAAACACCAGCCCAGAAGTCTGCCGCCCGTCACCCAGGTGGATGCGTGCACCCTTAGTCTTACTGGTATTGTATTGTATTGTATTGTATTGTATTGTATTGTATTGTATTGTATTGTATTGTATTGTATTGTATTGTATTGTATTGTATTGTATTGTATTGTATTGTATTGTATTGTATTGTTTGTGATAGACTGTACAAGGTCAGACTGGAGCAGTTTGATTTGACACCACCAGAGTGACAAACCAACTGCTTTCTTTGCTTCCTGATCTCATCATCTGAGGATATGTTCAACAGGGTAAAAGACACTTTTGAGTTTTGAAAAGGACATTGGACCTGCCCTCACACGAAAGCCTGTCATCATGACAGTGATGCCATGCACTTAATGTAAGCAGTGCACAGATCTTTGACTGAAGTTTCTACTCATTCCGGGCAAACTGCCAGCAGAAGGCTTTTTAGTTTTTATCGCACCCCGGCCGCAGCATGTGTCGAGGTGTCTGTCCCTGAGCAAGAAAGACACGTAACCGCATAACAATATGATACATTACCATGTACAAGGAGTCAAGGACAAACACACTGACAAGCTAAATAACTAAATTCACTACAGGGACACCAACTGGCGTCCATTTTCAAATTTCAACTGATTGCTTTGGTCAATTTATACATTGACCTTCATTTAAACACATTTTCAAGAATTCTGGTGATCTTGAAAGTATCCTTAAAGATGGAGTGCTGAGATTTTTGTACTTTTTCCAATTAAAAAAAAACCTTTGATGAGGACTTTGAGATTTCTGTACTTTTTCCAACTTAAAAAAAACCTTTGATGAGGACTTTGAATAACAGAACAAGCATATGTAACACTTATATTCTGCATGGTATGTGTATAAACAATTATATTTTTAAATAGATAGTGACACAACATTTTGTTTAAACATCACACATCTGGTTTTAATGTAAAGGCTGAGAGATGCATGAATCACTCTTATTCCTGCTCACAGAACATTCAGGTTCTATCTCCAGATACCTGTCCTGTCCTGCCCTGTCCTCAGTTAAACCAATGTTGCTGCTGTGACCAGTGTGAAAAGATATTCCCTTCATCTTCTAAACTCAAGAGACACCAAATAATTCACACTGGAGATAAGCCTTACTGTTGTGACCAGTGTGGGAGAAAGTTCACACAAATGTCTATCCTTGAGACACACAAGATAATTCACACTGAAAAGAAGCCTTAAGGCCTATTCATAGTTTGGATTTTCGGTGAACACCGAAGCGGTGGTTTGGATCTCGCCAATGTTGTGGTTGGATGAGCGGTGGTGAGTAAAAACAGAGAGAAGGGTGGTTTGCTCTTCACCACGGCTCAGTGACGTCATGTTGTAGTTGCGGTGGTCACCTCACCACCGAAAATCCAGACTATGAAAGAGCCTTTACTGTTGTGACCAGTGTGGGACAAAGTTCAGTGAAATGTCTATTCTAAAAAAACACAAGAGAATTCACACTGGAGAGAAGCCTTACTGCTGTGACCAGTGTGGGACAAAGTTCAGTGAAATGTCTACTCTAAAAAAACACAAGAGAATTCACACTGGAGAGAAGCCTTACTGCTAAGACCAGTGTGGGAGAAGCTTCATTCAAAGGTCTAACCTGGTGAAGCACAAGATAATTCATACTGGAGTAACGCCTTACTGCTGTGACCAATGTGGGAGAAGCTTCACTCAAATGTCAAGCCTTGAGACACAACTGGAGAGAAGCCTTATATTGCTGTGACCAGTGTGGGACAAAGTTCAGTGAAATGTCTAATCTCAAAAGTGAAAAGACACAAGATAATTCACACTGGAGAGAAGCCTTACTGCTGTGACCATGGGACTCACAAAAAAATCGAACCTGGTAACACACAAGGGTATACAGGCTTTAAGAATGCATGTTCGCCAACCTTAATCCGGTCGCCAACCTTAACGCATGTTCGCCAACCTTAATCCGATCGTTTTCCGCATGTCGGTCCTATGGTACATTATGTCGGATAAGCGTGCACACTGCGCACCCCACGCACAAGATAATTCACACTGGAGAGAAGCCTTACTTTGACAAGTGTACAGGGGCCAGTTTCTAACTGCAGCCGTCCATCACCATGTCCAAACCATATTCACGCACGCACGCACGCACGCACACGCACACGCACACACACACACACACACACACACACACACACACACACACACACACACACACACACACACACACACACACACACACACACACACACACACATACACATACATTTGTACATACATACATTCCACTAAACAAAAGTTCCAATGTGCAATCACACAAGTTGATAAAGTTCCACATAACAGGTGGGTGTACCTGATGATCCTGTGTCCCCTTCCATCCACTGTTGCCAAATGGAGGGTTAACAGCTGAATTCAAAGCAGCATCCCTTCTCACTGCTCGATGTCCCACTGGTAAATGACCCGGACTAGCTGCTGTGGTGAATAATGCTCTGTCTGGCCTGCAAAGTACAGCTCACCAGCCTCACCCCGGCACGCCTGCAGAGTACTGTTCACCACAGCATGCAGAATACGCAGACCTATTTGTTAGTGACTGTAATCTACAATTGGAGTTCACTGAACCAGAATCTCTGTTTGATACTCTGTATTGATTATAATGAGATATAGATATGGTCATTGGAGGGGGTTCAGTAGAGTACAGTTCGGTAATTATTTATCCCGTTATATTAAGAGGAGATGGAGTCATTAACTGACTGGAGCAAATACTCAAACCTGGTTAAAAAAATCATAATTGGTAAACAATGTATTGGTTAAAGGTTCAGTAAGTGATATTTCTTTGTTAAAATTTGTCTTACATACTGTAGCTCTTTAATCAGTGCTATAGAGCGATGGATCAGTGACAGCTAGGGGTCGATCTACCTGGCTCTTTAATGAACAGAAGATATATAGGTTGTAATCCTGATGAAGATTGTGTAAGATTGAAACATTGACAACTGCAATAAACAATTAAGTTAGCGGATCTGAGATACCAGTGTGCGAATTGTATTTAACATTTTGACTGTGTTGTAATCCTGCCACAGCTTATTCTCATTATGTGTCATTGACTCATTATGTGAATCACCCACTCTCCTTTAGAAAAAAGGGGTCAATTCTAAATACATTGTAGTGACACTGACTGTACGCACTATCACTCGCACATAGACCTGTGTGATTGTCATAAAATGCGGTCTGAGCTTTTGTCAATTGTTCTTTTTGTGTTTTGTTTTTATTCTCTTTAAAATATAAACTAAGACATGTCAAGCTGTGTATATGAAAATATACACTGAAATCTGAGTCCAGTCCAGGTCATCTACATGTGGGTGTTTGGAGCTGATCCCTTCTCCGTTCTGTGAAGAAAGCCGAGCTCCTTATTGGGCCTATCTTCCAACCCAACTCTCTTGGACCGAGAAGCTGACGGGACCTGCCAGGCACCGATCGATGGAGGCGAGTGCATCTGAATTCCCCCCGTCTTCCCCACACAATTGTTTCAGCCCACGAATGAATGAGAAAGTCGCTTTTACCAGGTGAGAGACAGAGAGAGAGAGAATCGACAGAGAGAGAGAGAGAGAGAGAGAGAGAGAGAGAGAGAGAGAGAGAGAGAGAGAGAGAGAGAGAGAGAGAAGGTTCATACATTATAGCAGGGTGTTGTATAGGGATTGAAAAAGCAAGTGTGGGGGAGAGAGAGAGAGAAGGCAGAGGAGTGAATTTAATAAATAACAAATTCCCCTCAGCTCCACAGAGCCATGCTTTGTGTTTAATTGCACTCTATTGATTTTTCCCTCTCTCTTCTTTCATTCCCTGAGTCTTGTGGCACGTGGCTTGGTTCT
The DNA here is from genome assembly GCF_964188405.1 of Protomyctophum parallelum. Classification (NCBI taxonomy): domain Eukaryota; kingdom Metazoa; phylum Chordata; class Actinopteri; order Myctophiformes; family Myctophidae; genus Protomyctophum; species Protomyctophum parallelum. Next base: position 32,509,146 of record NC_139699.1, read on the forward strand.
TATTTGGGAACAATCAGGTGGCCCAAGGTGGACCTGCGAGCCGAATGTCATTTAACTCCCCCTTCTCTCTCTCTCTCTCTCTCTCTCTCTCTCTCTCCTTCTCCCTCTCTCTCTCTCTCTCTCTCTCTCTCTCTCTCCCTCTCTCAGTGGTGGAATAAGTACTCTCATTCAATACTGCAGTGTAGAAATACTCTGTTACAAGTAAAAGTCTGGAATTCCAAATTTACATGACAAAAGTTTGGTTTCGGGTGAAACTAGTTTGGTTTCGGTGTTCACCTGAAAACCCTATAGTTTGGTTTCGGGTGAAACTAGTTTGGTTTCGGGTGAACACTGAAACCAAACTAGTTTTACCCGAAACCAAACTAGGGTGTTGAACATTGTACACCAACAGAATCAAATGGGATTTGTGTATGGGCTTCATTTAACTGCATGTCATTTGAATTCATGAAGAGAAAGAGGTATGGAAAAGAGCCTTCAGTTGCCCTGTGAGATCAAAGCATGTTAGGAAAAGCAGTTCATCTGAGGTTATGTGGGCAACAACATAAAAAGCCCTCTCTTTCCTGTGGAAAGAGTGAATAATCTCATTAAATTATGGCAACTTCATGCTTCACTCACAAGCAGAGACGCACAATGGGACACAGTGACTCCACTTACATTTGAAGACTCTCGTGTCCTAATTGGTGTCATAAAGTTAAAAGAGATGAAGCTATATGTAATTGAAGGGGAAGAACACATAGACATCTCTGTGTTGTTATTATTTCTTGTCCTTTCTTTTTTTACTAAGATTAAATGCATGTCAGCAACCTCAAATGACAGTGTGAGGCAAACAAAGTGTTTGCAGGTTCATAAGGTGTTCTTCGTAAAGCTATATAGTATGGTCCCTCAGACCTCTAGCGATGGTGAATCGTGGAGAAAACAACGGGTTGTGTCAACAGTGCCATCCTCCACTCAACTGTACTATTGTCACGGTCAGCTGTGTCCTTTTTCATCAACAAAAGGCAAACCGAGGCGAGGACGGTGAGGAGCCTCCCCTTTAAATGCTGATTTGACATTTCTTGCCATTAGGAGCACAATGCGCCCTATTATGGAATGAATAGCAATTAAGCTGTGTGGAAAAATGTCAGGAGAATTACAGCTGGCCAAGGTGAAGCCCAGACACACATGTTTTTTTGTTTCATCTGTGCTGTTTTAAATAGTTTTGACAGGGTGTATACTTTTTATTCATCATCCAGATTGAGTGCAATTCAGATTATACAGACAGATGCCCACATCAATATAACAGCATCCTTAGTAATAATCAAAATGGCAGCAAACAATATATTTAATTGTATGTCAAAAATAGTGAAAATAGCCAAAAGTAGGGTAAATAGCCATTCACATATTTTAATCGAATGTTGGCATAATTATGCACACACACACTTTTGAAGCTAATGGAGGAGGCTTGATGGGCCGATTCCTTTATATATATTGTAGGCTTTTACCATCAACCAACAGACCTTGGCCACACCCTTATTGATTAAAAGATCATTTTTAGCTCGTTCTCTGTCTCATTTTTGAGTGGTGCAGCCACTCCAATGTACAGCAAATGTGTGTCCCTGGCTGGCTGGCTGCATGGGTCTGTCTCTGTGTCTGTCTGTCCGTCCGGGTACGGAAATAGCGTTATAGCGTTTGTTCTCCACCAAGTGTCACAGTACAGTGTTACAGTACAGTACAGTACAGTACAGTACAGTACAGTAAAGTACAGTACAGTACAGTACAGTACAGTACAGTACAGTACAGTACAGTACAGTACAGTACAGTACAGTACAGTACAGTACAGTACAGTACAGTACAGTACAGTACAGTACAGTACAGTACAGTACCACTCACTTCAGACAGGTCTGATTGATTTTTAAGTCGTATCCCATAGCAACAGTAACCATGTGGAATATAGAAGTGTGGAATGCTGGTCTTTATGACCCTCACCATCCCTTGATCGTCACTGGCAGGTGGACACCTTGTGCTGTATGTTCATGTTACTGAAATGGGAAAACTAATCTGCATTCCAATGGATCCAGTGTAGTTATTTTGTCATGAGCTCATTGGTTCAATATTTATAAAAACCCACAGACACACTTTCACTTGCAATCATAAAACCTTTCAAAAATTGTGAAAAAAATAGCAGATCTACAAAATCTCACAGCGTGTCACGAACCTCGACTATTGTAACTCCCTCCTTACTGGCCTACCAGCATGTGCACTTAAGCCTCTCCAGCTGATCCAAAATGCCGCAGCTCGCTTGGTCTTCAACCAGCCAAAATTCTCACATGTCTCCCCCCTGCTCCGCTCCCTCCACTGGCTCCCGGTCGCTGCCCGCACAGAATACAAAACTCTGATGCTGGCATTCAAGGCAACCAAAGGTATGGCTCCCCCATATCTTGCAAGTATGATTGAACCCTACAAACCCTCCCGCGCACTCAGATCAGCCAACGCAGGGAAGCTGGAAGTACCCACACTAAAAACGCTGGGACAACGCTCCACACGTCCCAAACTCTTCTCCCTTCTGGCTCCAAAACTGTGGAATGCACTTCCCATTGCAGTCAGAACTGCAGCATCACTCCCAATCTTCCGCCGTAGTCTGAAAACCCACCTTTTTAGACTCCATCATGGCCCATAGCACTTACCCTACCCCCTTAGATAGCATTTCTGTAGACTTAGAGAGCATCTGATACAGACTTATAGCATGTTATGTAGACGGCACTATAATTGCATTGTATATAGTCATAGCACGCCATAGTACATATGTATAGCATAGTAGTATATATATAGCTTATATGTATAGTCTCATAATATAGATATTCCACTGTTACTTTCTTAGCTTACGCATGTTTTATGATAAATGCTTTTGTGATGTATTCCCATGCTTTTGTTCCTGATTATTGTAAGTCGCTCTGGATTAAGAGCGTCTGCTAAATGCCTAAATTGTAAATTGTAATTGATTCATGCAACGCTTGTGAGTTTCATCGGCTATTCTCACTACTTCTGCGTGACACACTTTACGACGAACTATAGGGCATTAATTTATGAAATGAGAACACGCACGCACGCACACACGCACGCACGCACGCACGCACGCACGCACGCACGCACGCACGCACGCACGCACACACACACACACACACACACACACACACACACACACACACACACACTTACTTTTGTTAATCTCATGGCACGGCACAAACTGCACAGTAAAATCACCCGTGAATTCATTTTCCTCTGAGAGTGTACCTTTCAAATAGCTTTTGACAGTGTCTCCTCAAAACAGGCTGATGGCCTCTTCATCACGCTGCCATCTTACCTCATCCTCAGCCCGTCCTAATCGTTGCTGACAGATTTCCACTGAGGCTCCCCGAGGTCACGCCTATTTAATTATCCAAACAGGTCAGAGGTCACAGACACTTATCATGTGGTGAGGGGTCAGAGGGCAGCTGGCGGGGTCAAAGGGGTCAAGGCAGTAGCACGCCACTGAGAGAGAGAGAGAGAGAGAGAGATAGTGAGTGAGAGAGAGACAACGAATTTGGCAGCGGTTGCCGCTGTTGGCTGAGCAGACGTGATTAGTAGCGGCCATCAGGGAGTTGATTGCCGGCTGAAGCCAGTGCTGCAAGGATAACTCTAGTTTTGGAGTGGGGGGGTTGATTGATTGAATAGTTTATTAACTGAAGCACAGAAGAGTACAGTTTAATGCAAATACAATGCTAAAAGGATCAATCCTTTTAGCTAAGAAAGCACTATGACTTGTTTCCATTGGAGTATTCAATTTATAGAAAATTAGGGTGTATAGGTGGTGCTGTGCTGGGTTAAGCCAAATTAACCACATTGTTTCCCTATTTTGGAGTAAAGGCTATGCTTCTTCTCATGCCTTATGGTGCAACACTATTACACCTGATGGATCCCCATGTCGCTGTAAACCCTTCTGAGGCTAAGATAGTGATTATTGTAAATGGTCTCCCCAGTTAACCCCCTGGGGGTCAAAAAACCTTAGGTTTCGTTTTTGGCTCTCTATCCTGATTGGATGAAAGGCTTAGGTCCCAGCCAAAAACGAAACCTAAGGTTTTTTTTTGTGAAATCACCGAATATACCTTTAAGATATATTTTTTTGCAAAAAGGGTGAAGTGTCCCTTTAACCCATTTAGACCGTAGGATGTGTGAAAACGTCATAACTAATCCAGCCGACGGATTGCTAGGCGCATTTTCATTGATATCCAACGAGAGAAAAATATTCTGATTCACACATTTCTAACACAATTACTGGCAACAGCTAATAAGAGCAACTGGGTCTACAGTGGAATAGGTTCGTAATTACATTCACTGAAAGAATGAATTAGCACTTTATTGGGAAGCAACAAAACAGACAGTATGGACAGTAAAGTGTGACATTGCCTGCTCAGCTGTACTATGCTTTTATGTTCGTAACGTGTGTTTATTCTACAAACACATGCACGCATGCGCACACACACACACACACACACACACACACACACACACACACACACACACACACACACACACACACACACACACACACACACACACACACACACACACAGTACTTTGAAAAGCCTTTGCCGTGATTTAATTACTTGCTGTATGGTACGGACTGTCTCGGTTTGAGCTAGACTACCCACCGTTCTCCATCCCAAATTAACCTTTCTCACATCTTACATCTGAACACACGGACTCCTCAATCAAACCCTCACCTTGCCAATCAACAGCGTGCACACACACACACACACACACACACACACACACACACACACACACACACACACACACACACACACACACACACACACACAGCACAGTTATCGTCTCCACCACACAGAGACACACACTTCCATGTGCTGATCAAAGCAGACAGGGTTGACAGGTTGAAGTGCAGCAGCCAATCAGAACCAAGCAGTGGTGGGTGACCTTGCCGAGCTGCAGCTGATTGGTGGTGTCAGAGCTGTCAGTCATGTCAGGACCCCCCGTGACAGGAGACAGATAGAGAGAGCGACAGAGAGACAGATATATAGAGAGAGAGACATATAAATAGAGAGAGACAGACGGACAGATATGGGGGTGCCCTAACGCTAGGAGGAGAAGAGAGCGGGAGAGAAAAGGAAGATAGGCATGAACTGTATACTCCTCAACAGACTTACTGACTTAGATAGGGAGAGTGAGAAAGAGACAGAGAGCATCTTGCCACACTAATTGAAAGCCCTGCGCCCGTTTATACGGTCGCCTTTGTTCGCCTTCTCCTACCAAACCACATACTGTTTGCACAAATCCCTCCACATGCACAATACCTACTGCATGCATGCCTGTCCAGACATACTGTAACGCACTATGTTGCATCCATGCAACTGTCATAATTACTGTACAGTTTACATTTGCATGAAATACCATGTTATTGTGCAACATTTCACGGCGATGCAAATTACATCACATTTTAGGCCACTCCCCGCACACTCGCGCACATACACACACACACACACACACACACACACACACACACACACACACACAGGGCGCAGCAGCACAGTACAGTACAGTACAGTACAGTACAGTACAGTACAGTACAGTACAGTACAGTACAGTACAGTACAGTACAGTACAGTACAGTACAGTACAGTACAGTACAGTACAGTACAGTACAGTACAGTACAGTACAGTACAGTACAGTGGCCACCTGGATGGTGTGGCGTGGCGCTAAAGTGAGAATTCTAGTTATATTAAGACAGACACACACACACACACGCTTAAATGACACAAGTGGATACAAAGAATCTTTAGAGGAAAAACTTAGAAAGCACTTATATTACATAAATTCCTATAGTACATACATGTATGAGTGCACCCCACTCCGTAGGGGCAGATTCGTTCATTTAGTTGAAAAGAATAAATAAGAAAGGTTAGCAAATTGGATTGTAATGATACAAAATAACATAAGGAAAAGTAAACACACACACACACACACACACACACACACACACACACACACACACAAAGAAATGCCCATGTATGGCACTGTGATTGGACACTGTGATTGGCTATACGGTGTGGCTTTCTGCGCTGTGATTGGGTGAGCATCACATAATGGGTGTGCCACAGGGGACACGTTATATGAGTGGCAGAGATTCTGTGCTCAAAATATTGAGTGACGGAATTGGCGCCGACATCACATTTGCATTTATGCATCTATTAACCTACTCAAGTATAGGTGTTACTGACAGAGGAAAGATGATAGAGAACAGAGCCCGGACCATCCTTCACCTGGGTGAAATATACTCACAATGTACTCAATGTATTCGCCACATTCAGCAAAGAAATTGCTGAATAATTATTATTTCACCTGGGTGAAATACGTATACTCACAATGCACTCAATGAAATAAGCTGCATTCAACAAAAGAAACAATATTCGTCATATCCCCAAACAGGAATGGAATAGTTAGAGTAGTAGTTAATCATTCATATTTTTTGTATACAGTAGTTGTAGGACTTAATATTGCAATAATGGTCATCAATCACAAAATCGCATGGCACACCTGGACTTGTCTCACAGCAGCACACCAGTGTACGTCGGCATACCGCTTGGGAGCCATTGCTACAATACACTGTCATAGAGCGGAGGCACGCATACAGCCATGCATGCAGCCATGTACTGTACTTGCCATGTGCCATGTCTGTTTTCGACATGGATCATATGGTCATAAGGTCATATGACAAACATTTCAGCTCCCGGCAAACCAGTCTCTGGGCTCTGGGAGGAGTATGGTTGCAAACCTGGAATGTAAAGGAACTGACATAAAGACATCACCACCAGGAGTGGAGCCCACAACTCTGTCATTTGACTCAACAACAGGCAAGCTGAACTGGTCCAGAAAATGACAGCTGATATAGCTCTTTCTGTGGGTGGTACCGTGGTACACGTACCTCGTTCCGAAGGTTATGTAATCACTGGTCATATGGTGGTTTACATACGTACATTAGTCAACTTTTGGTCAAATGTAAATACACAAAGAATGTAGGCTATATTACACAACTGTTACACAGTAAAAGTCCAAATGCACAGATACATTACAAATAATTACAAATCTTCTGCTAATTTCCATCATGGGTCGCCACAGTTCATCATTCGTGTCCATCTGCTGATGTTCTCTACATCTTCATTAAAATTCTTCGCCGGTTTATCCTATATAAAAATCACACCCGTGTGAAGTGAGGGGCGCTAATATATTAAACTCATATTAAACTCATGTTGATTAGGCGATGTAATGGTGATGTAAAACAAACGGTTACAAAACAAACATTAAATTCTCTTTATTGTTAATGGCATTTAATGTTTGTGTTAGGGACAAGATGACGTAACTTTTCCCTTCATTGTCAATAGTGTTTTTAAAACAAACATTGATGATTGAACTAAAAACAAACTAAACAAAATAACAAACTAAAAACACTCCAGGGCACGTTGGCTTGCTGCAGGTTATTTGGCTAACTCCACTTTTAGCACTCTGGTTTGTGTTGAGCAAGATATCAGGGACACCGGGAGCCATAATCCTATCTGAGTGTCATTATATTTCAGTTTTATTATTTTAATTTATTTTATTTTAAAAATACAAAAATCTTGAAAATAACATTGACAACAGATCATGTTTTTACTGATAACATTTTGAGGGGCAGCTATAGTGTCGATTTTTGACATTTTTTTTTATCATTTATCATGTCCATCTCAAAAGTCTATTTCTCTTCAGAAGCGTTATTATTTATTGTAACCTCGACACAGCATAACATCAGAAATGATCCCAGAATGTCCGTGTTCTGTTCAATCTACGGATTCTGCCTAGATTTAGAGAAAACAGCCTTTTAAAATGGCCCAGAAACAGGAACTGGACTCCTGTGTTTCCTTCATCCAGGTGGATACGGCCGGTCACGTGACACGCGCATCGACGCAGTGCAAGGCATGTTGGTGGCAGAACGTGCAACCTTACCCCTTATCCCTAAACACTTTTTTGACAGGTTTTACTATTTTGAAAAACATTTTAAAATAGTTCAATAGCCTACAAGCTCACAACAAAAAAATCAAAACAGTAAAATATGACTAATACGTTTAGGGATAAGGGGTATGGCGGTGCACAAGATAGTATTAGTGAGTGGCCTTAGACTAAGAAAATAGTATTTATTTTATTTTTAAATACTCATAAAGTGCTCTGTGCTCATAGTGAGGGGTTATAAACATAAACTATGGAAGAAACTATAAACATAAACTATGGAAGTATCAACCAAGGCTGGGTCCTGCTAAGACATGTAATGATTTGTTCTGCGATAGGTCAAAAGGTCTATTTGATTCCAATAGTACCGCAGCCTTACACGTCCATTCCCAGAGTCAGACTGAATGCTGTATGGTGATGTAATCTGACGTTCTGTTGACCTTTGTGACCTGCACAATGTTTTAGGGTTCTAATTAGCTATTGACCTGTTCTCGTCCCACATGACCTCATCCACCAGCACTAACCGAGGTGAGGTCACACGCCTATTCAGCGCTTCAGTGTGCATTGCTCACCTCCTTCATCTTTCAACCATGCATGAGGCCATGCCAGAACATGCCTGGTTATGGAATGATACTCCAAAATCTCCTCTTCCAATCTATTGGCTTGGGAGTGAGATCTTCTGCATTTTAGTTTCTAATGCTTGTGACTCGTCCCACGCTAATGATCCCTCTCTCTTCTATCCTCACAGTGAACATTTACATGTATATTGAGTCTCGCTAGTCAAGCGCCGCCCAACAGGTATAGATTCCATCCGGAGAGCGAGTGAAGGCCTATTCATAGTCTGGATTTTCGGTGGTGAGGTGACCACCGCTCCGGTGGTGAGCTGACCACCGGAGCTGAAATAACGTTGGTTTGCTCTTCACCGCGGCTCGTGACGTCATGTTGTAGTTCGGTGGTCACCCCACCACCGTAAATCCAGACTATGTATGAGCCTTAAGGCAGAGAGAGAGAAGACCGCATCACATCAGAAGGAAAATAAGTACCTTTCCACCTCCTTGGTCAGCTTGATTTCTCTGCCTCATTGTGAGACGACTTTCCGGAGGCGAAACAGGTGCAAGCAATGTTGGGCGGTAAGCAGACAACCACTTTAATTCACATCCCATTCTATGTGATAACTGTGAATTATTACTTGTTCTGTGTTTCACAATACATAATGCTTGGAATGGATTCAGCATCATGAAAACCCCCTAGTTTGACATGTCACATGCTACATAAAGCATCATGAAATTTGTATGAACTTCTATAGGTTGTTAAAGGTATTATATCATATTATGTCAATTATGAAAATTGCTCAACATATGCTAACAAGTTAGTGTACTCAACATGTCCGGGTTCACAATGGGGCTCTATGGGCTGGCAAGTAGACTATATATGCACACACTATATGAGGTCAGATATGTGGCTCTGGACAACCGGATCTTCATATACAGTATGCATATATATACAGTATGGGCATGGGCATATCGGGTTTGTTTATGGTTGTGTCTGAGTCAGAGTGAGTCTGCCTTTCTTGCTGCAAACATGCACCTGCCGAGAGAGAGAAAAAGTAGATTTTCTATAGAAAAGTAAACCTAATCTCTGATGATTCTGTCAATGCCTGGCATCTGTGACTGACAGGTTTAGGGACACCCCAGCTGGGTTAGGGGTGTCCAGTTGCAAGCCACGGCTTTAGGATTTTGTTATTGCAAGTCGTAATGTTGCAAATCTTTGGTTTGGACTGGGCTTAAGACGTTTATACTGTAAAGTGCGTTAGAGTTTGTCTAATCTCTCAAGAACAGATTCGGCCGATGGGTTCCCAGATTGGAGTTAGTTTTACCTGTACTTTTCCTTATGTTATTTTGTATCAATCCAATATTATCTGTATTATCTTGTTGTAAATTGTATTGCTGTTAGTGACAAATAAATCATTTTGATTCTTTATATACAGTAGTAGATTCAAGTGTAGAGGAACTTTTAATTGGATTTCTTTCACATTATGCATTCATGAGTATTGTAATTGTGTTGCAGTTTTCTTTTTATCTCTTTATCTCTTGCAAATAACATGGCTATTTCCAACTTGCTCTCACGTGTGCATTTTTCAACTACAGTATCTGTTATATCTGTGTTGATCTTCTGCGTGGATATGTTTATGTAGACTTGCACCCGACATTTGTCTTTTCAGAGCGAGTCCCAGCACAGGAAGCAGCGTTTAAGCCCACGCCACGCCAACAGCAGCACCCCATCTCGACAAAGGCCACTCTGTTTGGCCTCCTTATTCCGCCAGAGCGCTCAGACATATGCACAGAGATAGAGAGAGATAGAGACAGACTGACAGCCAACTGTGGGCATGTAAGACGATACTGCTGGTATTCAGCGAGAGGAGATGGGCAGACGGGTCGTCAGTCCACACCCTGACCCCCACATTTCTGATGGAGATCCAGATCCACACAGGAGAGCTGCTACAGTAGGTGGTGGTAAATGGTACCTATTTGTGTTCACAGACATTTTTATTTTTTATTTCCCACCGAAAACAAAACTAACTAGAAAAAGTGCCCTTCTGGGCAGGTCTCCACCAGGAGGATAGGAGTGTGTGTGATGTTTGGCAAAATGTTTAGGAGTAATTGCGAACGCAGTGAGCCACTTACTATGACAGCAAGGGCTGAATGTCTGTGTGTGTGTGTGTGTGTGTGTCACGCTGTTACACCACCCGCCCGCCACCAGAGGGCGCAGCTGTAGCACACACACACACACACACACACACACACACACACACACACACACAGGGCGCAGCTGTAGCACACACACACACACACACACACACACACACAACCACACACACATGAGCTGCGTTCGCTTCCCGCGTTTGCGCGTCTTACTTGTATAAACATGTTGTGTGTGTGTGTGTGTGTGTGTGTGACGCGACATGGCCTGTTGTAGAGCCGCCATGATGCTGATTTGAAAACTGTCAAGTGGCATTTCTTCCTCAGCCTAGTGCAGGCACAGTTTCACCGCAATCGGACGCTGCGTTGAGGAGTTGTGGCGATTTGTACAGAATGGGTACAAAGCGGGCTACTACTGATCACATGCAGACTATGGAGAGCATGTGTACCGATTTGCGTGAAATTTGGATCAAATCTGAAGGAGTAATATTAGAAAATGTGTTTTACATATGTCGGCCTCCTGGTGGTGCTAAAAAGAGCACATGTGAAAATTTTGAGGCAAAGGTTTTTCCTTGGCCTCTAGGGAGTGTGCAAAACATAATCTCTCCCCATGCCTTCGGCCTGGTGGAGACAATAATATTGCACACAACACAAGGAAGCCAAAAGGAAGAAGAAAAGACAATAAAGAAAAACACAGCCATGCTAGTTAAGAATAACCTGACGCTGCCAGATCCAAGAAGCTTGCTACACAAATTTGTTTCACAGCTTATTGGGATCTGGGATCGCGGAAGCAAATTCGATGACGGGGCTGTTCCTTTTTTTCAAGATACTTGGTAGATGATTGGATGGGACCGTCTGTCTATCACCGTGTGGGCGTGCAAACACAACCAATCATATTGACGTGTCTATATAGCTTCACATCCGGTTTTGCACATATCCCGCCCTTAGCTCACGCTGATTGGTTCGGTACGGAACGGATTTTTGTCAGCTCAACTCCCTGAGAGATCCCAGATGAGTGCTGTGTTGGGGAACATGGTTACCCAATACCGCCCTCATCTGGCAGCGTCAGGTTAAGTTAAGAATGCACTTTGAATGTTTTGTGTCCCATGCCGTGCATCACTCTTATCATGCTGGTAATCAGGAAGTATGCAAAGCCATACAGTAGATAGACTATAGCAACGTATATATACGTATATAGGCCACGTATATATTCGCGGCCCGGTATGGTCACCAGTGTCCAGCTAAGGTCAAGTCAGATAGGTTTAGACTTCCGGGTTGGGAGCTAGCTAGGATAAGGCCTTCAGAATAAGAGGTTAAGACCTTTGACACGATTGATCACTCAATTTTAATACAGCGTCTGGAGCACTGGATAGGCCTGTCTGGTACGGCCCTGTCCTGGTTTTCCTCCTACCTATCAAACAGAAGTTACTTTGTCAATCTAGCCGAGTTTGACTCAGACAAACACGACATCAGTTCTGGTATTCCACAGGGCTCGATTCTTGGCCCTCTGCTTTTCTCCTTGTACATACTGCCATTGGGCGAACTCATTGCCAATCACGGAGTCAATTTTCATTTCTATGCTGATGATACCCAATTATATCTATCTGTGGCTCCAGATGATCCCTGTGCTTTAGACCCGCTGCTTACCTGTCTGTCTAGCATCAAATGTTGGATGAGTGAGAACTTTCTCAAGCTAAATGAGGACAAGACAGAAGTTCTCATAATCGGCTCTAGTGAGCAGAAAGAATCAATATTAAGCAGACTTGGCAACCTGACTGTAGACAGTAACAGTACAGTAAAGAACCTGGGGGTTATTATTGATTCCGAATTGAATTTTAATTCACACATTAATCATGTTACCAAGATTGCCTTTTTTCACCTTAGAAATATTGCACGAATCAGAGCCTATGTGTCCTTGGACGATGCAAAAACGCTAATCCACGCCTTTGTTTTCTCTCGGCTTGATTACTGCAATGCACTTTTTTCAGGACTGCCTAAGAAAACAACTGACAGATTACAACTTGTCCAAAATGCAGCAGCCAGAGTTTTAACTAGAACTAAGATGAGAGAACATATTACTCCAGTTTTGGCATCACTGCACTGGCTTCCGGTTGTTTTTAGGATTGATTTTAAAATTATTTTACTTGTCTATAAAGCCCTCAATGGTCTCGCACCTTCCTACCTACATGACTGCCTGCCTAAATATGTCCCAAACCGCCCGCTAAGGTCTTCCACTGCTGGCCTGCTCGCTTTGCCTAAAAAAATGGCAACTAAAAAATACGGGGAAGCAGCTTTTTGCTTCTACGGGCCATCGGCATGGAACAAGCTCCCTCTGTACCTTCGTCAGGCAGTCTCTGTAGACATTTTTAAAGCTCAGCTCAAGACCCACTTCTACAACATTGCCTTTAAGTGATCTTATATTTTTTGTTATTCATGTCCTCACTGTATTGCATAACTGCTTGTTTTTTAATGTCGTTGCCTTGCTTTTCTTTTATGCTTTGCTTTTATTTTATTCTCCATTGTTCTGTAAAGCACTTTGAGCTGCATTTGATGTCATGAAAGGTGCTATACAAATAAAGTTTTATTATTATTATTTATTATTGTAATTAATGTGTTCTTTTAAAAGTCATTCATTTATTTAAAAATGCATTTATGATATGTCTTTTTAAATGGCCTATACTGGATTACTTATATGTGCCCTAAAAGGTTTTTACCGATTTAAAATAGCTATAGTATCCCATTAAATTAGACACTTGGCTGCTTGGCACATTTTCTATACTCTTGTACTGTGGAGGGTCACCTATTTCAGGGGTTGGAGATGGCTACTATATTTCCATAATCACTCCAGAGGGCCACGTTGCATATACAGGTCGGAGCAAAAATAGCCGATCCACAAGCTCAAAATGCTTTTTTGCTACATTTGAATTGAAATCTTGATTGTTTTTAATTGGAATGCTGAAAAGTAACATTTTGTAATTTCAAATGCCTATTCATATTATAGTTGTGGTATTTTTTATTAACATTTATAACGGTCACCAATAGCCTTAACAAATTATCTAATTGGATAAATGCTGTTCACTGGTGGCCATACCAATACAAATTGAATTAGTTATTTTCATTGTTTTGAACAAGACTGACGGCATTGTATTGTTTGTTCCAAGAGAAAGTGATATGGCCTGAGTATAAACCACTAATTTATTCACATGTGATAATCTATTAATTAAATGTTCTCTTCAGATTTTGTGAATGATGTCTCATTATGTAATTTCATCATTATTCACAATGTTTTTGTTCATTGAGGTTTGGCCGTATAAAAGAAATGTGGCTTTTTACTGTGTGTTTCCTTAATTTTTAGACTCTGTTACACAATAAATGTGTAAACGTTTCACACAAAATAACACAATGAGCTTACTCTAAACCTGCACTACTACAGCATGTATTGTGTGTGCCATTCATTTTAAATGTTACCCCCTTTCTTGGAGCCTTCTGCTTTAACCTTCACAATCATGTCAATGGATCTCTGCCAGGCAGTGCATGGTGTAAAGTATAACTAAGTACATTTAAGTACTGTACTTATAGGTACACTTTTGATGAATTTTTACTCTACTGGAGTGTCTCCAATTTTCAATACTTTAGTTTTACTTCAACTACACTACATCTCAGAGAAAGAATATTGTACTTCTCACTCCACCACTTCAGTCCTATGAATCTAATTCATGGAGAGGGTTTTGTCACATTCCTAAGCAAGTTATTGGAATGCGACAAAAACAAAACAATCTTCAAGGCTTCATGGGGTGTGTCAATGATAGAAAATAAGTATTCGTTGTGGGTGAACTACTCCTTTAAGTACAATGTGTGAGTGTTTCTTCCACCACTGCTGCCAGGGTCATATATATAGTGTTGTCATTGTTACAAAGTTACATGTCCAACCCCCCCAGAGCCCTGGCTTTGTACTGGGGCCCACAAGGGCTCCCTTTGGGTCAGGCAGGGTGATCCAGTGGCACACACGCACGCATGCACGCAAACACACACACACACACACACACACACACACACACACACACACACACACACACACACACACACACACACACACACAGAGAGAGAGAGAGAGGGAGGGGGGTGCCTGGGGGGTGGTTGTGAAGGTGGATGAGTGTGTTCTTAACATTTTTGGCTGGACCGCAACAGCAGGCCCAGCCCTATACACATGCGAATGTCTTTGACTGACCTAGTACATCAGTCATTCACTGAGTGCTGAATTACACCATTTGTTGACCAGTTGGCCTAACAATAAACTATAGGCAATTGCAGTGCAATCTGCAATGGTCCCTCCAAGCTATGGGATGAAATGAGGCTGGACATAAGCCTTCAAGGCAGCCTGCCAGACATACAGAGAGCCCATCCCAAGATACCCAGTAGTCATAGAGCATATTAAACCTCTTATCAGAGGGGGAGACAGACGCAGAAAATTAAATCAACGAGAAACGTTTTGGATCTTAGCCCTCCAGGGTTAAATGAGGACATTGACTTTATTGATTGATTGATTGAAATATTTATTAACAGTTTGCAGAATTTACAGTACATTTCAAGCACAAACTCAATACAAAGACTGTTAACTGTGAGTGGACGACCCAATTAAGCATTACACTTGTTTACAGCAGGGTCCACATTGTTCAATTCATCAAAACATTTAGAGACATACAAATAGACATTTCTATGTATGTAGCTAAAGTACAGAACAGGAATTCATCATATAGGAAGTAAAAAGGGAAAAGATACATATACAGTGAGGGAAAAAGGGGGGGGATTCAGATTTTACAGAGGCCAGTTTCGAATTGCAGCCATCCGTAGGTGCCCTTTGAGAGCGGTTTTGAAGGAGTCAAGGGATTCACATGTCTTAATGACTGTTGGTAGGGCGTTCCACATTTTGGTGGCATAGGAGCGAAAATAATTTAGTCCCTTGTTTGTGCTAAATCTGGGTTGTACATGGTTTGTTGCACTCCCTCTGGTGTTGTGGGTGTGGACTTCGTTTACATTAAGGAAGTATTTAGACAGGTACATGGGTATCTTGGTGGTGTATCGAATCTTGTGGACCAGACCCATTGCAAGATGCTGTACTCTGTCGTCGACCCTAAGCCATCCCAGCCTGTCAAAGTGGGCAGGGGTGAGGTGGGTTCGGGGGGTGAGGCCAAGTAGGAGCCTGACCAGTTTGTTTTGGGAGGTCTGGAGCCTTGTTTTAAGGGCCTTTGAGGTGCCTTTGAGGTGTTTTATAAGTTATATTTTGCAGTTATGTTTGATTTCTTTGTATTACTTTAGTATTTAGTATTATTGCTGCATTGTTTCTTTTCGTTGCTGCGTTTTTTTCTTTGTAATATGCCCTATTCATTTCTTGATATTTTGTTTTGTGCTTTTCTTATGTTATTACGTATGACAATTTGCTCAACAGTGTTTAGATCGCACGCACGCACGCACGCACGCACGCACGCACGCACGCAGGCAGGCACGCACGCACGCACGCACGCACGCACGCACGCACGCACGCACACACACACACACACACACACACACACACACACACACACACACACACACACACACACACACACACACCTGTGTAGTTCTGGGTGTGTTCTCACACTAATACGTAATGCTGATTGTTTGACTTGCCTGTCACAGTATATGGACCTGTGTTTGCTTGTCATGTTGTACTTGCCCTGATGAAGACTCTTTTAGAGTGGCTTGGCTTATTTTAACTTTTCTAAATAAAGTACATTTATTTTTATCCACCCTCTCCTCATTTTTTGCGTGCTCGGATCGCCACCTTTTCTTTAGTATTCCAGTCCCACTGATCCTACCTCACATTATTATCTCCATCGAGCACCTGGTTGATTTTCTTTTTGTCGCTTTACCCAGTAGTCACTTTGAGTGGCAAACATGCTCACCACAACATGATTTACTATTCCTGTGGGCTTGCAACTCGGACGGAGCTGAGTCGGCTCAAGCAAACTTCCCAACGTTCGGCGCCGGATACTCGCTCGCTTTAGCTTTACCTCTCGTGGTTCAAGTTTGCTTGAGACGGCGCACCTCTGTTGCGATCTAAAGCTATACTTTATCGGCAAAACAAATTGTCCACGATTAACTGGTTAATGTGTGTACCATCAATTTAAAAGCGTAATGTTGTTTACCCGGCTGGGCAGCACTGGTTGGCAGGTGTCAATACACTTTTAGACCGACATGTTTGTGCCAGCGTGGGTGATTAGATTTATTTCTTGATCGCCTCTTGTCTTGATTGTTTAAAGATGTCTTCATGGGCCGCTATGGTCGATAATGGGCTCGATATAAGCCCAAAGCTTCTTGATACCAGGTCTCGAAATATTTGTTATCGAGTTTGTAATGGGCTCGGGTATCGAGCTCCATCCCTAATCAGAATGAGCACCCTGTGCATGTTTCTACGTTTTTAATTGTTTTCAATGGCATCACCGTGTATGCACTATTCTGGAAATGCCAGAATTGTGATGTTTATTCTGTGCTACATCACATCTGCATGATGTTTTTACCTGGTCACACAGTTAGAATATTTCCAACTTTTGGCCATTTAGATGAGCGTTTTAGACCACCTCTGCAACTGGGAATTACACACTTTGATAGACAGAAGGCTTAAGGCAATTGATTGGCTTCCTTCACCTGCCATCAAGTATTGTGGTGTGGTTTTAGCCACTCTGGCCTTAACTACTATGCTACTATAGTTGTATTGGAAGGTTGCCATGCCAAAGTGGGTCATATACTGTACTAAATGACTTACTGAGTCCTGCTCTGTATCAAGCATCCAACGTTTTGCTGTACCGGTGCCACAGCTGGGCAATGTACAAATAAAATATGACCAGGAGCGCCATGAAATCATGATAGCAACCAACTTTGTTGTCATACTTCAAACACGGTGAATGATTTCTCTGATACTGTATCTTACACAACTTGGGATGGGGGAATTAAAAATGCAGCTTCATTCAAGTCTATCCAGATTCCAGTATCCACACGCCACATTTTAGAGGATTACTAATGGAGCATAGCAGTAAGTAAGTCTGTTTACCCCCAGGCCCCAGCCACCGACATAACAGTTATTTTGTACTGTGAAAATGTCACATTAAATATCAGTGTGAGAAATGGATCAGGTGCACCATGCTATCAAGTCACCTAATCATAATAAAACATTTTGACAGTTCTGTTGATAGAGACTTAAAGTGGGTGTAAAGTTATGTTTTTGTTCAAATAAGCCTTATATCTAGCTATATTCAAGTCATAATAACTGCTAAATTGAGTGTCTGTATATTCACAGGGGTCTCCCCCCCAGCTCTTTATTAAACAGCAAATACAGATTGATCAGGATCAGCTATCCTGTTCATACAGGATCATGTGAAATGAAAGTGATGAAACAAAGAAATGAGCTCTCCATGTTTCTCTCAATTCAATTCAATGACACAACAGACGTTTATACTACCAAAAGGTTTATATTACCAAAATGTCAAATAAAACCGTAAAAACTATGAATGCATACAATTAAAAGGGAATACAGAATTGTATAAACAGAGCGATGCAGGGACCAGCCGCTCGCCACCTCGGATGTCCCCTAGTGAACCAACACGTCTGCGAAGTTCTGGGAAGATGGTTTGTGTGTACTGTATGCATGTGTGTGCTTGCGTGTGTGCATGCATGCGACTGTGCATGTGTGTGCGAGTGCATGTGCATCGGGATATAGTGGGGGGGTGCTGTCAGGGTCACCGCTGCAGGAGTCCTTCGCGTGAACGCCACCCCCATGCAACCCCCCATCACAATACTCCACCTTAAGACAACAATGACTCCATTGTTTTGTCAGACAATGCTGTCTGAAGGACAGGGTCAAAGGGGTGTGGGGACAGGGGAGAGAAAAGGTGGGGGTGGAGGGAGGGTCTCAGCACCTGGCTGCTAACAGCGTAAAAATGGAGGGAGGGACTAAATTGGGTGAAAAGCAGGGTTAAAGTAGGGAGTGTGGAGGCGGTCACAGTCCAGTGGTCAGCCATGGGACGTGTTAAACCATACCAGTGTCAATGTCGTTGTCTGTTCACAGATTTGGCCCTATCACACATAAACAAAAACAATTTTCCTGTTAATGGCTTCATTTTTTGATTTTGTTTATGTTTACAAAACAATTGCTGGATTCAGTAAATGCATTATTTACATTACAGTACATTTGAATTTCCAGACGTACATTAATCTTTTATCGAGGGGCTATTTTCAGCTAGGCTTTTGAAATCAATCTGCGCTTCAAAGTGCATTAAAATGCAATTTTAACTTTGAAGAAAAACTGTTGTGTTGGATTATCTCCAGTTTCCAGTCTGCATGTTGATTTTCATAGGCTATGCTGAAACGAATGGAAACCATTGGCTTCCTTGAAAATCAAACAAACTAGGATTTGCTTTGGAAAATGGCCTGCAGTAATATCAAGTATACAGTAGGTATACAGTAGTACCGGCCAGACTGACATGGCAGTGTTTCACAAACCTTTGAGCTTGAGAATCAAAAGAGAAATGTGAAACATTATGAATTTAAGCATAATATAAGCCATATTTAATAGTGAATATACTGTACATGCTCAAAAGGTGACAGAAATGAATTGCTTTGATTGTTTGAACGTTTCTGAAATTTAAACTTTGGTTTAGAAAAATTGGGATTATTATTATTATTATTTTAAACCATTTGTAATAATAATAAAAACTGAATGTAGGAAATGTTTCAAAGACTTGGATGTTTATTCGGCATAAAATTGATTGTGATTGGGAATTGACCATGCTTTTCCTCCCGAAAATCACACACAATTGGCGAATCTTCTGTGACGGAACCGCTTCGACCATACGTCACATTCCAGGAGGACAGCATTGACCGGCATTTCTCCGTGGTGAAAAATATTGCTCTGAGCTGGTATTCCCTGGGTGGGGGGCAGAGGGGAAATTAATGTACGATTTAGTGTGTATCGGTATCGTACATAACTCGAACAGCGCTGAGTCGACTCTAGAGGTCATCGTAATGTTCTGCTCATGCCCGCCAGAGACGGCGCACCTCCGTCATTGTTTTTGTCAGGTGAAACCTGACCTACATTCAATCGATTCGATCGATTTGGCTTTGACGACCTAGTCGTGATTGTCTGCCCCGAGTCTGAACCCATACTCCGCCTAGCCAATGGAAGTGCCTCCTAAGCCCTGAAAGGCTACAACGCCTCACAACCTCAGAGTAGTGGCTAATGTTATGAGCTAACTGAAACTACACAACCAAACACAGTGATTGGCGAAACAGGGTTGTCAAAGAGAAACAAAAATACAACAACAAATAATAGGGGAAAAAAGAAGGGGCTGAGTGGCATAAAAAAGTCATAAAACTATATGCCTAAACCTAACTTAACTTCGATCCCGAGGCACTGGGATTGAAAGGCTAATGCTTAGGGGCGATGCCACGGTGCCATCTGGTTTGGCAGGGATTTGGGAGTTATTTAAAGTGGTCCGCTCATGTAAGAGTGGGTTAGGGGAGGGGATGATATTGTGATGTCACTAACCCAAACGCCAAAAATACACAGGGAATTATTTGAATATTATAATTTATAACCACACCTGGGGGTCTATTAGAGTAATGTTAACTCCATAGATATCATATAAAACAAAAAGTACAAAAATCACGGCACTCCATCTTTAAGGAATGGGAGGTGAGAGATAGATGTCGGCTTATCTCGGATAGTACCCAATACCCATGCATGGTACTATCCATGCCAGGCATAAGAACTATTTCATCAGGCAGATGTAGATCATATACGGTGCATTATGTTTGTGCAAATACATGATAATCATGTTCCCCCGCATGCACTGCAGTGCATGTAATCAAATAACACATGGACTCTATCAGAGTATGCTTCACAATGCAACATGCACAGACAACGCTGTACCGTGTATGGTGTATGCACACACACATGCAGGCACCTACATATGCACTGCAAACTCAACCAGGGCCAGAGAACAAACATACAGTATCCCATTACTGCTTGGAAATAATGGGTAAATTTTTCTTTCTTGTGCTTCTCTTTATGAATAGTGCATAAAGCCATGTGTCCATTCCTGGGAGGATGTGGGAGGCGACAGTGCCATGGGAGGTGTGTAAAACGGAGTCATAATCATAGCTTGTTGCTTCCCCTTGGAAAAAGCACTCCCACTTGTATGAGTGTGCACATGCCGCGTCAGGCAATGTGTCCAGCATAACAGCACACACTGTGTGTGAAACGCCAAGCCTATAGACCGATTCCGTAGCGGGTCTCATGGTCGCAGCCTACGTATTTCCTGTAGGCGGACTCGACGTAGCTGCGGGGGTAAAACCCTCACCAGGCGCACCTCTTCCACTACAGTGAACGGCAGAGTGACTGATGTTAGTTTGCCTCAAACTTTACTCCTTTACCTGCTTTTTTACTAACACTAACATTACAAAGATGCCCAGAACATCGAGATGAACCTGTGTAGTTTATGGCTGCTCCAACAGTAGTGGCAACATAAAAATAAAATAAAAGCGGAATGTCTAATATCCACCGCGGTGGCGGAGACCAGAGCCATTGAGCAATGGTTGAGACAAAGCAGTGAAAGATACATAACGCCAGTCTTACCCAATACCAAATATTTCTGTTTTATTAACACAAGGCTGCTGTACTTTATACCTCATACTTTAAATGCTTAGTATGAGGTATAAAATACAGCAGCCTTGTGTTCATAAAACAGAAAGATTGGGTATTGGGTAAGACTGAAATTATGTATCTTGCAGGATTCTTCACTGCTTTGTCTCAACCATTACTCAATGGCTCTGGTCTCAGCCATCGCGGTGGATATTAGACATTCCGTTTTATTTTATTTGTTATGTTGCCACTACTGTTGGAGCAGCCATAAACTACACAGGTTCATCTCGATGTTCTGGGCATCTTTGTAATGTTAGTGTTAGTAAAAAAGCAGGTAAAGGAGTAAAGTTTGAGGCAAACTAACATCAGTCACTCTGCCGTTCACTGTAGTGGAAGAGGTGCGCCTGGTGAGGGTTTTACCCCCGCAGCTACGTCGAGTCCGCCTACAGGAAATACGTAGGCTGCGACCATGAAACCGGTACGGAATCGGTCTATATTGGCAGTATATCGGTATTCGCCTCGTTGACTGCCATCGGCAAATAAGTTGACATTCACCGATGGCAGTAGCCGATGCTTATCTGTGTTACAGATAATACATCAATTTTGTTTTGGCTATGTTGGTGTGTTGGCTATCTGCCACCTACCAAAGAATCATGGAACCATGGAATCTACACTATGCCATTTTTTCCTTCGGCTGCAGCTTTGATAATGCATGCATCGCATTATATACTTTTTTTTCAGAGAATGTCTTAGTTAGTTAGTTACACCAACACTATTCTTTTGGTGAAGTTTTGGTGCTATTGATGAATATGAATGATGATCGCTAGAATCCTTTCCTCTGTGTCGTGTTATTCGTATTTATTTGATACACTAACACTGATCAGCTGGTTGATGTACTTTTATCATATTCAAATAACAAATATGAGGGACTCTCTGCTTAAACAGTGCCTGAACTGATTCATATACTAATAAAAGGCAAAAAACAATGGTATAATTGCAAGATTTGCAATCAACATTACAACACTGACAACTGAATGTAGTGAGATTTGTTTTTACGTCCGGAGACCCCGTTCAGGGCAGGCTTCAGACGCGCCTCCTCAGGAGGCTTGGCTCAGATCTGAACCCATTTGATTTGGTGTTAGGAACCCGTTGTGACCGCATGCCCTTGCTGACGTCGACCCTATAGGCAGAGTTTGAACCCACAACCTTCCGCATGAAAGGCAGTATTGCCATAAATCTATACAGGTATTTGGTATGATGCGTATATTGCGCTACGCCACTACTGAGGACCAGTAGTAACACTTGTTCATGAGTGAGGGGAGGACAGAGAAGGAGATCAGCCGGAGAATCGGAGCAGCAGGGGTCGGTATTGCAGTCGCTGTACTAAAAGAGAGCTGAGCCAGAAGGCAAAGCTCTCTGTCTACCGAGCAAGCTTCGTCGCTACTCTCACCTATGGGTGGCAGTGGCTCAGAGGTGGAGTGGCCGGTAGAGCAGCCGGATGGGAACCGCAAGGTCCACAGTTCGATTGTGGGCTCCCCCAGAGTTAGTGTCCTTGAGCAAAACTCCGAACCCCTATTGCTTCCAATGTGCAGGTTGGTGCCTTGCATGGTTTCCCCCTTCATCGGTATATGAATGTACGTGTGAATGGATGAATGTGATGCTCAATCTATGTAAAGCGCCATGGATAAAAACGCTATATAGATGCATAATTTACTTATAGTCATGACCTGTGGGTCATGACCAAAATAATAAGGTTGCGGATACAAGCCTAGAATACCTGAGGAATGGCTCAATGAGACTTGTGTGGTGATGTACAGTATATATACTTCATGCCTCTCTTTCTCTCTCTCTCTCTATCTCTCTCCTCTCTCTCTCTCTCTCTCTCTCTCTCTCTCTCTCTCTCTCTCTCTCTCTCTCTCTCTCTTCTCTCTCTCTAACTCTAACTCTCCTCTGTCTTGTCTGTGGTGTTGTAAAGAGCCCTTTGTTGTTCTCAGCAATATAAATCATTTACAGGCTTTGCATAAATTTGTGTAATCTCCTTCATGGGGCCTGGGCAGCCAATCTGATTCATTAGAGAGCAGGGGGGAGCGGTTACTGGCTCCTGTGGACGCCATAAACATATAGGGCACCCCCCCCCCCCCATGTTACATGTTGATTCACAATACCATATGAAAATATACATATTATACAGTATGTCAGTGCACATGTGCGGCGAGAAAATATATTCAGTACCACACGCACGTGCACACAGACACACAGACACACACACACACACACACACACTGTATAGTGACGAGGTTACTGTAAGACAGTAAATCATTGAGAGGCGGAGGGCGGCTCTGAAAGGCTCGCTGACAGCAGATAAAACATGCAGTGGTTGGACGGCATAGTCTCTCTCTCTCTCTGCTGCCATCGCCAGTCTCCACTGTACTGTCTACAATAAACCCCTGCACATTTTGGCTGCCTTAATTGTCCTCTCTCTTAGCAAAATGCCCTGCCAGTATTTAATAAAAAACCCCATCCACTCTGAGAGACACAGAGGTGAAAGCAAGGTTCTCATTTGAGCATTAATCACATAAGCTATTATGAACATCTGATATGGAGTTAAGAGTAGAGACACTGGTAGGTCTGTGTGTATGAAAATGGGGCAAAATGATCTCAAAGCGGTGTACGGTACACCAATCACCTCAATGCAGCCACCAGACCGGTGACCTTAAAGGAATAATTCACTCTCCTTCCAGTTGAAAACCAGATATCCTTGCCCAGCTAACACACATACCAGAATCAGAATAAGGTCGAAATGGTGTCTGGTTGCTATAGGGCTGAGCTTACCAGCACTCCACTTGCCTCCACACTTCCACAGACTATCCATAAGTACTCTGCCAAGGTTCTAGGCTAATTATCCCGCCCTCAATGTCTTCACATACTGTACAGTTAATAAAAGATGCATTAGTCAGGCACATTTCAGCCACCTCTTTGCCCATTAGGACCACTCTATGCAATGTCTTCAAACAGCGACGCTCACCTACGTATGGTAACATCATTTTACAATGCCATTGCCACAGGTTTCTGCGTTGCGCCTTTTATGTTTATGGAAAACAGCAGAATGCTAGAGCTGGCACAAAAACATGATTTACACCTGCGATGTGACAAAAAACATATCAAAATTCTGTACACGATACAAATTTGTGCAACACAAAACATACAGTATTTGAGACTACACACAGACAACAAACCAAATTCTGGACCCCACTGTGATACATTGGGAAGAGTCATGATAAAAGTCATACGGGATAATGGTTGTGGGTATACAGTGCGTATAGTACATATACAGTATCGTAGAAGCACGTGCCACGTAGCATAGAGGAAACAGAAAACAGGCATAAATTGAAGTAATTCAAATGAAATGGGTGTGTGCGGTGTCCGAGATGAGGTAGAAGATTGAATGTCACAAAGTCATGCTGCTTGCATTCTCAATCACATGCTCTATTTTTTGCAAAATGCCTGTCCACCTGTCCAAGAACCCCCAACAACATAATACACAATCATACTGTACAGCACACGTATGGAAACACACACACACACACACACACACACACACACACACACACACACACACACACACACACACACACACACACACACATCAATTGTCTGGACCATTTCACTCGTCGTTGGTGGTAGGAATGGCCATCAGCTATCACAGCAGGCCACAGAGCAACACATCCTATCCCACAGGGTCCAACCACGCTGCCTATACCACATGTTACACTGATGCACTTACATGAGAACATATCGGGATGCAACACTGGATGGATGGCAGCTGCACGGCAAGCATCACACAGTTCCTGCTACAACGAACCTCGCTCTGCAGCTACAGACCATGCACTTCACATGAGGCATGTGGGTCTTTTCTAATGGTATTTCTATACAGTTCAGACAGGATAATTAAGCATGGCAGGACAGTGAGGGCATTGAGCATAAAAAGGACCTGTGCCACAATTAACCAGTTGTGTTGATTATATTTATTATCACAGTGATAGGCCCTAATACGCCTATTCCTGATGATTAGCGCGTATCTACATTGATGGTGTGGCAGTGGAGAGGGTTTTATTTTCTTGGCATACACATGGCTAAGGACCTCAAATGGGCCACACACACACACTGACACCACACATGAAAAGGTTTCAGTAACACCTGTACTGTCCCCATCACCTTTAGAAATTCATCATCAGGTCGGTCTACAATAGCAATAGCATCAGGAGTATCCTGGTGAAGTGAACTGTATCTCTGCACCGCCCTCAATAGTAAAGCACAACAGAGGGTGGTATACTATAGACGACCATTGAAACCGAAGTCACCAGGACGTTGTCTATGGAAATAGTTAGTGGTGCAGGACTTACCTGGGTAGAAGAGAAGCTTGGTCTTTTCTGGGTTCAGCTTGAGGTGGTGAGAACACATCCACTTTGTGATGTCAGCCAGATAGACACTCATTGATGTGCTCTTCCACCTGAGTGGCATGGGGAAACAGTGATAAGATAGATTGTGAGCAGAGATGACTTTCCTGTGCTTATTCTACAAACTGTTAATAACTGCTTTCAAACAACTCTGTATAGAGGAAGCCAGTACAGCGGCAATGGAGAGTATAGCGCTGTCTGGCTCTCTCTCTCTACTTAAGTAGTATTCTCTGTCATGCGGTGTCTGTGAGTTTTTTGGTGCATGGAAGAGCATTCCCCAGTGCTTGGACCGCTGACCTGCAGGGTAAATACATTTATCCTGCTGTTTCACCTTTCCTCTCGCTGTATGACCCATGACCCGCCTACACGGACTCAATGTGCATTGTGCTGTTAGCGCATACACATGCAGGCATGCAAGTGCATGTACGGACTACGGAGAACTACACACGTGCACACGTCTGCTTCCCCTGGGAGTTTTTTTTAGCAACAGGAGCTCCTGATTCACAAAAATAAGCACAATTTTCCAGTGCCTTGAACTCATACACATGCACAGATACCAGCTGTGAAAGAAGTAGGCTACAGTACTAACTATTAACTACCTGCTTTCAAAATCACTCAAGTCAAAGTAAAAGGTTATTGTCATCAGAATATAGGCTACTTATATATACTTAAAAGTAAAGTATAGTCATTATGCAGAATGCCTATTTCAGCATCACGTTATTGGACTGCAATTATTGATCAGTAATCAATGTTCATCATAACATTAATGTTAGCTGGAAAAGGTGGTAAAGGTAGGGATGATTTTAATTTATATATACTGATGTGATTTTAATTACTTTATAGCTTAACCTGTAAAATATAATAATCCATTGGTTGATTTATAACGTGTATTAATAACAATCTATAAAAACCTAGTAACTACAGCTGTCAAATAAATGCAATGGAATAATAAATATTACTCTGTAAAATGTTGTAGTGGAGTAGAAGTAGTAATTAGCTGAAGCATGAAATAGAAATACTCCAGTAGAGTTCAAGTGAATCTAAATTGTATCAACATATACTGTAGTAAATGAGTGTACAGTTGTTTCACTGCATAAGGTTGTAGATCGGCTATTTTTGTACAAAATGGATGCATTTATTTGCCCTCCGTGGGGTAATTGACTATTCAGGACTTTTCTGTGCACTGCCATCTTGACATTGATAACTCTCCCCTTTCCCTGTACATTTATTTCTCCATGATCTGATTCTCTGGTATAAAAATATTTGACAAATCCTTGAAAAGAAATCATGTTTATGTTTTGGCCATTTGTGTTGTGTAGGCCTATGGTGTTTTGAAATGCAGTGCAATATATATTTTTGCATTATGGGTTGTTCACATCTCTCAAAACCCAACAAACACATCGTGGAAGGGGAAGATTTTAGGGAAATGGCAAAAAGAACCTGACAAGAGTTTTGGGTTTGGGTATGGCATGGCCAGGTGCAGAAAGATTCATGGTTCTGGACTTCTGAGAGCCACACTGTCCTCTGGCTGGTCCTCAGGAGGGATGATCACAAACATATCCATATATATACCATACATAGGCTATTGTTGGCACATCTAGGAACATACAGTACACTCCAGAATCCTGAGTATTAATTAAATCTGTGTGAGTATAAAACTTGACCCGTTAGTGTTCATGTACAATGCTGAATGGTAGACTTTAAAATGGGGGTGTAGAAATTGTGCATAATATTTGTATATACATAATGTATATACACACTTATACTTTTCAGTAGCTATTGTGTTGGTAAATAATTCTTCCTCCTGGTGTGTTACTGTATCGTATGCCTGGCTGCTATAATGACCCATTCTTTCCTCGAGCATCGATAAAGTTTTATCATGTCTCATTTAAATACCTGAAAAATAGTACTAACTAAAACTAAACTATAACTAAAGAGACTGTTGAAACTTTTGTGAATCTGAATATTAGCACGCACGCACGCACGCGCACACACACACACACACACACACACACACACACACACACACACACACACACACACACACACACACACACACACACACACACACACACACAAATTTGAATCCACAAATTACAATTAATTTTACAAGGAAACAAATATAACGGGGTTGACAGTTCATGTTCACTTAAGGATACGGCACCTCCTCCTCCACACAGACTAACTGCCTATAACAGCCGAAACAGAACAGTATTTGGCAAGTTGTTTGGCTTTGCTTTTTGTCATGCCAGCTATTCTTAGGTCACTCATGGTCAGTTTATGCACGTGGCCCAGGCTTCCGAATATCAGTATGTCAAATCTACAACGATATCCCAAGTTTGTTATACTTCCAAGTAATGGTTGATACTTAGAATGTTTGTCTTGGAATGCCTGGTCCATGTACAAATAAAAATCACAGCCCACCTCCAGAATCAGGACCTCCTTGTGACTGGTGTATTTGGGATGTTAGCAAAGACATTGCATGCCATGCACAGCTAAACCAATCTGGTTTACACACACACACACACACACACACACACACACACACACACACACACACACACACACACACACACACACACACACACACACACACACACACACACACACACACACACACACACACACACACACACACACACACGTAAATTATCAAGCTTTATTTCTACTACTAACTGCCTCTGCCACGTGGCAGATTATTTTCAGCAAGCATTTCAAAGACACAAACAGTATCAACCCCAGTGCACCCTCAGCAACCATCTATCTGTCTGCCATAAATCTGAATGACATTAACATTTAAAAACCACAACTCCAGTCCCTGTGTGGACAGGCCCCTCAGAGAGACAGGCTTCCATTTTATTTATCCAGACGGCAAGGCAGGGGAGGACAGCCAGCGCTTCAGATGGGCATAAATCTGTGTTGGTGTGGAGACCAAACAGCCAAGACCGTCTTGGCTACCAGGTTAAGTGAATATCGCCTGCTGGTGCTTTCTGAGGGAGCTCAGTCTCCAGCACCATCCGTCCTATTTCCTCCACACTCATTAAATATGTGCTTCAATCCAGCCTGATTTGGATGGAAAGTCATTTTACCCTCTTTTATAGAAGGTCATAAAAAATATAGTGGTTTTTTTTTAAAGCTCTGCATAACATTTACATTTTCTATTGTATAAATGCGATCCGTGCCACAGAGAACTGAATAAAACATTCACGGCGAAAGCCATTTCTTCAGTGACATTTGGACCCCTATCTATCATCAGTTTTTTTTTTTTTTCCCTTACACCCAGCCAAGGGAACAAACGCTGGTCAAATGTTTAAATGTGGCCTCTCCATATAAAATTTAAACTCCGCTTTCACATTAACACCCGCCGGCTAGTAGATGGAAATGCATTTTCTCTTTTTTTTGTGAAGATAAGAGAAAAGTCAAATGGAAATGCCTGGAAGGGCTGTTGTGGTGGAGGGGAGGTCGTCTGACTGGCATGTCACTAAAATGAGAGAGAGAAAAAACACACCTCTACTGCCACTCATCTGCAACCATGTAAATGTGGCATGGGCTGTCAGACAGACAGGTCTCCATTATGTTCTGTCTTCCTATATTCAACTCGCCCTTTCTCATTCAAAATTGCCTTTCCCCCCCCTTTAAACAGGACCGCCATAATGTGATTTATTAATTTTTTGGTATATGTTGCATTGCATTGCGGATGAATTATGAATAACAATTGCTCAGTTTCTGACACTGGAAGGATGAGGTATGAATTAAACAATATAAAAATTGGCATCCCACAGATAAATGGGACTCCCCCCCACCCCCCCTTTTGTTTTTTACAATGAGACCATGCCCCTACATAATTGCTGTTTCTGCTCTGCTTGAGAACACTGTGCACATCTTGCACTGGCACCATTTCTGTTTTGTGGTAATTGTAATGTAATTATCTGAGGGCAATACAGTGAGCAGAGCGTTAACAGAAGACCTGAGTTCAAGCCCTCCTGAAGAGTCCTTCAGCTGGGTTCCAAGCTCCAAGGGGCGCCATTCTGTGCTTGACCTTCTGCTCCCTTTGTTAATGAATCATGACAAAAATATTTTCTTTTGTATAGGTACTAATACTTCTTAATAAAATAACTGTTATTACAATGCAGATGTATGGTATATCTCACACGTTTTCCAGCAAGCTGTACTTGTGCACCTGCTCCAGAAAGAGGAATTGTTGATTTTCTCATTTCGTAGCCTGGGTTTAACCACTAAAACCCTATACTTGCAAGAGTCCCCCAGGTATCTATACTAGGCTCCCGCCTGGTTTTCTTTTTGGTTTGGTTTTCTTTAGTAAATATCTTTGCAGAAAATATCAAATTAAGCCAAACCGTCTCGAGCTCGTAGATCTATTATCCCTATTCTTGCCCAAGAATAGGGATGCTATGGTTCATGTGGTTAGGTTTGGGTTTAGGTTGCTTGCTGAAAGAAAATCACTGTCATTCTCCTTTTAGTATCCTGACCATATTTTCGTCTGACCCGACCAAGACGAAAGTTAAAGTTTTCAATGAGCTCTAATGCTGCTACTATACAGTAGCTCTGGTCCATAGCTCTAGTCTAATGCAACGGCTAAACGTCTTTAGCGTAAATAAAAATAACGTTTTTGATTCTCACCAATACAAAGGCGGGTTGTGTCATTAGAACACCTACTTTTTTTAGTTGAAGCACTCTGAGCCCCCCACCACACATATAAAAGGACATTTTTGGCCAAAAAGGGATTATTTTTCCACCGGAGAAAAAATTAACTTTGTTACTCCACTGCGCCCTCTACCGATATTGCCAAGAGAAAACCCTCATACAGAATATTTTTCCTCCTCCGGTGAAAAAATAAATCCCTTTCTGCCCAAAAAGTACTGTTGGGGGGCTCAGAGTGCTTCCACTGTTTTTACATGGTTTTCAGTGCTTGGGTGGATCACTGGATCTGTCAACTTTCTTTTCTTTATTTTTTTTCATAAACAAACGCAATAAAATGATTACACAATACTTTTTTGTGGAAAAGGTTATTGTATAGTTAACCTAATTGATAATGGTAAATTATTTCTATAGCCTGTTTGTTCAGTAACAGGGGTCTCCGTCTCTCCAATAAACAGAAAATACATTTTCAGGTGCAATTTCATCCAATTGGTAGAGAGTATAGGCTACCCATTTAATTGTGATCTTAAAATTGATGGTGTTCCAGTTAGAATTTGAATTGCTCAATTCTTGTGACATCACTTACAAAATCACTTTTCACTATTCTGTAGCTCTCTCCTGACACAATTGGTATCCTGATTCCTGACTTGCATTTTCTGTTTACTAAATAGGTTGAGAGACAGGAGAACCCTGTTATTAAACAAACACTATATGCAATCATGATATAGGCGACATTGGGGGGGGGGGGGGGGGGGTCAGAAGGGTCTGAATATTGGGGGATGACTGACTGGTATATTTATTTATTTTTTCCCGACCGGTGCTGCTAGTCTACAGTAATTTATATAGGCTATAGTTGGATTAGTTGCTCTCTCGTAAAGGTGTCAGACAAGCTGCTCTCCCCCCCCCCAAACAAAACACATTTATCCCAGCACCCTTCAGTAATGACGGAGCCACTATTAGCAATCAATAGTTCAGAAGCTCTCTCTCTCTCTCTGTATATATATTGAACAGAACAGAGACGGACAACTTACTGCATCAACTTATTTATTAGCACGACGCGTTTCATATACTTTTACTGCACCTTTAATCCAAGTTTTTATGAATGCATGTGTCTAGACGAATCCAGTTCATTGGAGAAGTAGAGTGCCTATTGATTTTTCCTCGTTTTTTATCCATTAATTATTTCAATAATAAAAACAATAATGTAATGATGATTCAATGATATATTTTCAAGAAATGTATACTGCAGTGCTTAGCCTATTCAATCAACACTGGCTCCAGCGCTCATTTTGGTTTTCAAATTAGGATAGGGTCACGGGTGACATGACATTTGGATTTGCAGAGCTGTAATAAGATTGAGGTGACGACTGCGCTCATTTCGACATTTCTACTTCCACTTTCCACGTGCATGCCCTGTCATTATTAATCCCATTCAGGCTAAACGTGCCATAAAGTCGAATACATTTTGCATATTTGCATGGCCAAAGAAGAACCCGTGGAAATTGGAAATGAACACGAGAAAGAGAGGAGGGAAGACGGAACTTCACCATGTGGATGGAAGCTGAGGTGGCTGGCTCTGGGCTCAGGGCTGGCTACCCGCAAGAGCAAGACCATACGGCTGCTGTGCTGTGTGTGTGTGTGTGTGTGTGTGTGTGTGTGTGTGTGAGACGTGTGTGTGTGTGTGTGTGTGTGTGTGTGCGTGCGTGCGTGTGTGTCTGTGCGTGCGTGCGTGACTGACTTGCCTTTCCAGACGCAGCGTTCGTTCGCTCGTAGAAACGGATGTGGAAAGAAGCGGGAGGGAGCGCGCAAACCTGCGCGCGCCCCACCATGCACGAGCCCGACACCGTGGGCGCGCACGGGGGGCTGTGCTCTGCTCTCTGTGCTCTCTGACCCCAGTGGCAGCACCGTCTCACTGCACTCCGGCTCCCCCGCTCTGTCAGATCGAAGCCGTTCTCTCTCTCTCTCTCTCTTCCCCTTCTCTCTCCACCTCTCTCTATCGCCCTCTCCGACGGTGTGTGTGTCTGGTTTCCACATGAAGCCAGCCGAGGAGGTCCCCTAGGGTCGAAGGTTCTGCCCTACCCGCCCAGACTGCTGCAACCCCCCGACCGACGGCCGCTGGAAATCTGCATTTCTACTGCATGGATCTGCGTTTTTTGACAGCATAGACAGAGGGCGACCCCGAGACACTTATCGGCCAAAAAGAAACCAAGGTAGCTATTTCACCTTTCGCTTTGCTTTGAAAATCGTAGTACGCATGGAAGGGAGAGGGAGGAGGGAGGGAGGGGGAACACCATGACACAAAGCCGTAGGTTCAGAGGTGCCTTGTCATTTACGAGGAAGAGCAAGAGGTTCTCTGACACTGACCGCCCTTTGGTGGTTTTATGGCATCGGCGACCGGGAATCGGATCAGATCTCGGAGAGTTCAGGGTTTCTCAGACCTTTTGTACATGATTGAAAACAGCAGTGTTGGAGCAAGCGGCGTACAGCCCCCGGATCGTGTAATGAAGGGTCAATTACTCTGACTGTCTCCCTCTCTCTCCCCCTCTGGTCGTCTGCTCCCCACCCCCCCGCGAGTCGTGTATTTATTAGTGAAGTTACGTGTGCATGGTGCTGCTCTCAAATGTTCAATGAAAGGGCTACAATGTGTGCAGGGTAAAAAAAAGGCTCTATGCGAAGCTAAAGCGTGCATAATCAAATGCATGGCCAGGGCAGGTTTTTAGCAGGCTAAAGCTACAGCTAGTTGCTGCTACTATTATGCCACAAGGTAAAGCGCGCAGTCGCATGCAGACCGCACACTGCCGAGGGGAAGAAAAAAAATGCTTTCGCATAAATTCGTTTTACAGTTTGGGGCCTCTGTTTTTATTCAATGGGATGTTTATAGACCAATGTCCAAAGTACACGAGTTCACGTTTACAGTGACCCAGGAGGACAAATGAAAGTGCACACGGAATTTGGTAAAGGCCTATTTGTCTTTCTTATTAACAATTTATCTTGAGGCCCAACTTTCGCACAGTTACAGAACTATGATTGCGACCAATAGGTTTAATTGGAGCTGCAACAGAGCTCCACTCTACTTATACATTGTTGCAGCCTATTGAACGAATGGCACTTTTAATCATCTTCTTGAACTCACAGAGCCGCTGCTGTGATTTCTGAAGAAATGGACTTATTTAGTTTTAATTTTCTTCTAAAGCTAATCGTTGTCAGTGAGTGACAGGCAGCATTGTGTGGAGGTGTAGCCTACTACTAGTATATAAAGTAAAGACTGCAGGCTGCAGGTGGAGTGTCAAAGGCAAGAGTGATAATTCACCATCAATCAGGAAGGTCAGACTGCAGCAAGATACGAGTCGAGGGAGATACACATTACACACACCACCACAAACTCGGTGAATGGTGCTTTAAAGGATATAGAATACGACACTCGTCAGGTAGTTGTTTTATTCTCATTTCTGTGAACAGTTTTTTCGAAGTATTTTTATGAAATAGGTTTGATTAGTCTTGTCTGTACTGTATATATATTGGATGGTTTGGATTTGGACCATATCCAGGGGAGCTGGGAGGTTAATTAATGTGATATTCTTTAATGAGTAGGACTGTACCACGCTGATGGTAGAAATAAAACAAATTGGAACGTTACTATTTTCAGGTGGTAATTGTTAGTTTAATGGTCGATCAACTTTGTACAAGCTTGAGTAGGATTTCTACATTTACTGGAATGGATAGGTAGGCCTAATTATTGAGCTACAACGTCAGACTCAGTTTGAAAATGTCTTGTATTTATGTGTCCATAGACTATTCATTTTACAATTTCAGCAGACTAAAACCTGAAAGGACATTCATTTTTACTTCATGACGTTTGTTCATCTTGATGTCAAAGTTTATTAATAGCAATGCCACACCTAAAAAGACATTGCAGACCTTTTAGTCAAGTGCTTTTGAAGGTGTCAAGTTTTACTCAACATTTCTTTTAAAGTTTCACCATGTGTGAACCTCATCAACATAAACATTTAAAGCAACATTTATAATTTGTACATATTTTTTTATTGTGTGCAAGATTATCTGTGTTACTGACAGAGTAATAGATTATTGAATGTTTTGCTGTTGATGTAAATCAAATAGAAATAACATAAAATTGCTTAAACATCAAATTGCTTAAATAGCTAACTTCATATTATTGAATCATGTTATAAAACTGTAATTTGACCACATTTGTGTATTTTGATAATGAATATAAAATAAATAAATGAATCGGCCTCTACAAATGTCAGCGCTACTCTTCCATTCCTTACTGTAGCCTATCTCTTTGCTGTTATCCTGCTTGAATATTAATGAAAGAATAAATAGGCTAAGGATTAATTTCATTCATGAAGACTGAGGCAATTTTTTTTAAATCTCTTTATATATCTGTTTAAAACAGAAGTTGAATGCATCTTTCCTTTTTTCTTTCAGATTGCTGTGTGTGAGAGTGCGGGTTGCGGCACTGGTTTGGCCCTTTGGGTCATCGCTGTCTTGAGATTCAACCACCCGCCACCACTCGGTTCTACGGGGTGGTTCTGAAGGATGAACGCGACACAGTTCGCTACTGAATCGTGGTGAAAGGGAAATCTCATGTCCAAACGGCGGGAGCATGGCTCATGGCAAAGTGACCATCACGGTGGACGAGTACAGCTCCAACCCCACACAGGCATTCACACACTACAACATCAACCAGAGCCGCTTCCAACCTCCTCACGTCCACATGTAAGTTTATTTGACATATGCAATTGAATATGCACCGTGTGCGTGTGTTCACACACACACACACACACACACACACACACACACACACACACACACACACACACACACACACACACACACACACACACACACACACACCGGTGAGATCTCATTTCTACATTTGCACAAGAAATGTGCAGCACTAGTTGGCTGTCCAATTCATTTGAGTTACTCTTATGTTTTTGCTACAAGAGACAGACTTTAAGAGAGGTTTAAGTGAAGCACTTTGATGTTGTCTGTTTAAAGGTAAAGCCACGGTAGTTATGGCTCCAGGTGCCACATTTTTAATGTAGTATAATGTTCAGCAACTACAGACTAAAGACAATAAATATTTTCATGGAAGAAATGAGAATTGTGATCTAAATTCTTGTGGAGGAAAATTGAGATTCACATTTGAGCAAGAATCATGCAGCACTCACACACACACACACACACACACACACACACACACACACACACACACACACACACACACACACACACACACACACACGTATGTGTGTGTGTGTGTGTGTGTGTGTGTGTATATATATGTGTGTGTGTGTGTGTGTGTGCTGTCGGTATATATATATATATATATATATATATATATATATATATATATATATACACACACACACACACACACACACACACACACACACACACATGAACCAGAGCCACTTCCATGCATATATATATACCTAACCAAGCATTGCCTATTTCCTTGTTTGTTACACACTGGGCCCCTACTAGCCAATGATTCTCATTGGTTGTGGCGTGTCATGTTTTTAGTGCGGTGCATGAGCATTCTGTCTGCATCAGGGCTGCTTTCTTCATTTATTCATCAGCCCCAGTTATTTAGCATTGCTCTTGTCTGATGTGGTTATACTCTGCCTTTCATTAGTGGGCCAGAAAGGGTGACCAGAGAGGGTCATTGGTCACCAGAACGTTGTTCATTTTATTTGTGACCGATACTGTATAGTGTATATCAACACCTGCTGCACATGCAGAATTGGAATCCGACTTAGAACCACGTCCCCTGAGTCACCAGATTTTCTACTACACTACACTATATCCTAACTATATAATTAAAAATAACAAATGTTTGTACATGTTCCTGTTTTTCACATTTTTCTCCATTCTAAAATATGTCTTTTCCTTGCGAGATATTACTTGGCGAGCCACCTTCTGTGCAAGCTTACATGGTTTATACATTTCTAAATGGAATCAATTTCTTTGGTCAAGTGTGTTTGCATGGTAAGAATTTATCTGGTCAGTTTCTTTACAGGCAACAAATACAGCAAATCAATATAAGGAATTCCAAATTCCTTATATTGATTTGCCCTTTTGGGGCGACCTCGCTCCTCGCCCTCAGGGCGTCTTACTGGTATGATTATGGCAAATAGTCACAGAATGTCACTGAACTGAGAGACATGCAACTGCTGTATACTATATGCTCTATACATCTCCTTACAACAGTGTTTTACTGGATTTTGCAGTTTGTGTTAAATAACACCATTAAACCGCCATTACCCTTTTCATGTCACGCACCCCCTAGAGGGCGTTGCAGTTTGTGTTAAATAACACCATTAAACCGCCATTACCCTTTTCATGTCACGCACCCCCTAGAGGGCGTTCGTGAACCACAAGGGGTGCATGCACCACAGTTTGGGAACCCCTGTATAAGGGATTCATTTGTGTTGAAGGGCTTAATTTTCAGTAACACATGGGCTCTGATGCCCAACAGTGATCAATGAAGGCAAGAAAAGCCTGAAATCGAGTCGAGAGTTGTTCCGTGTTTTGGGAAAGATTTCTAATCATTTTATGTTTTTGTAAGTAACTTTTTTCACCTCTGCTTCCTTGGCAACAATGCATTGTCCTTGAGTCCTTGAGTCCTTTGTGGCATCACAAATTAAAGCTGTGAAAGTTCTTGTTGACTGGTTGTGTTACAATGGTCCATCATGTTGTGCTGTAAACAAGGCCAAATCTTTTAATGCGAATTCCTTTAGTGATCCAACTGGATTGGGTGCAGAAGAAGCAATGTACTGTACCTGTACACTGTAGCCCAGATTAATTGTGAACGAGGTCTCAGTTATTGTACTAGAATGCACTTAGAGTGACCTTGACCTTTTTTAGTCAAAATAAAAAGAAGGAAAAATCCATAGCAACGGTCCTAACCCTACCCCCAACCCATTGATGAAGTTTAATCCAAATTGGATTAAAATAATTGTCTGTGTTGTCTCTGTGACAGACTGAAGCTGTTAATTAAGTACATCAGCTTGGCAGGACGCTGGTGTGAAAATACTTGAACATTTTATGAATATTTCCACATACTGTAATTCAGATTCTGAAAATATATTTGTTTTCTACATAGATGAAATGCTTGCGGGCTCAGCTGAGCCAAGGTTAAGTGAACACTTATTTTTGTGAAATATTTGTCGCTTTCCAAGAATGTAGTAACAAAAGTGCACAAAACCCTTGAGTAATTTCAGTCCAGCATTGGGATACATCGGTACTATTCTTCCATTTTAGTTTTGGTAATGTTTAGAAGTGAGGCCCTTGGGGAGGAGGGATGTGTTGAGGTAGTGGGGCCTCTCACTGAATATGTGTTTGGATAAATACATTAGGCTGTTTCCTGGTCCTGACAGAGCCCTCTGTGTTTGAGCCATTCATTCTTAAACTTAGAGTGGAAACCCCAGTATCTCTCTCTCTCTCACACACACACACACACACACACACACACACACACACACACACACACACACACACACACACTCTCTCGCTCCTATCAAACCACACATGCACACACACAAGGCTCCCATCGACCCTTCCCCCCACCGCGTGTGCCTGTAGAATATGTACTCTGTTCTGGGAAAGAAAGACCTTGTTTAGATGTGAGAGATAATGATCCGACTTAGCCTGGCCTTCTTTCTCACTGCATCCACATCATTTACTCATAACTAAAGGTGCGTGTTTCTCTTGAACCAGAAAAGAAAAAGAAGGAAACACAGAAGTGCATGAGGAGGACGGTGTATAGGGGTAGCCCGGCCCTTTGAAACGCTATCCCTGCTAATGTCCCCCCAGCCGATGTGGTGCGCCGGCGATGTCTCCTCGGACGAAATATTTATATTTCTATGATGGAATACAGCAGTGGCTTTTGTGTAGCACGGAAGGTATCCCTTTCTGACCCACATGTACATGCA
Organism: Protomyctophum parallelum; assembly: GCF_964188405.1. Lineage (NCBI taxonomy): Eukaryota > Metazoa > Chordata > Actinopteri > Myctophiformes > Myctophidae > Protomyctophum > Protomyctophum parallelum. Next base: position 32,547,611 of record NC_139699.1, read on the forward strand.
CATATATACACACACACATGCAGAGGGGGGTTAGCGCGCACACGCCATCAGTGGCAATTACATGCTAATGCTTTGGAACGCGACCTTGAAGTCAAAGAGAACATTCTTAGGGCCATGAGACCCCGTCTCTGTGACAGAAATACGTGCACACACGGTTCAGCTCAGTTGGTGTTTAGATTATTTTTCTTTGACTTTGTTTTTCTTTTTCTCCCTTTTTTTCTTTCTGTTTTTGTGTGTGCGCGTGCGTAACGTGTGTGTGTGTGTGTGTGGGGGGGGGGGGTGGTGAGGTCTCATGAAACGAAAAGGCTCAGCAACTTGGAACATATGCTTTGAGTTGGGACGGTTAATCACATCGCATCCAATTTGACCCAGGAACACTGGCCAGAATGCTTGGGGAAGCTTGAAGGGCTAACGGACAAACTTTCTTGACTGACTGCCTGACCGAGACACACAGACAGGGAGTTGATTGAAGGACACACGACCTGGAGGTCTAGAGGTGCAGGGCTTAAGGGTGGAACTTGGCTTTACTCCAAACTCCAAGTCTTTTTTTTTTTTTTTTTTAAGATATTTTTTGGCGGCTTACGCCTTTTATTGATTTTTTAAGGGACAGATAGTAGGCTGACAGGAAACGGGAGAGAGATGGGGGGATGACATGCGGTAAAGGCCGTGTCGGGAGTCGAACCCGCGGCACACCGCGACTGGATCACCAGTCCGGTGCCCAGACCGTTACGCTACGGCCTGGGCCCAAACTCCAAGTCTTGCGCTCTCTCTCCCTCCCTCTCATTTACCCCTCTCACTTTTTCATTTCAGCTTCGAATGAAAAGACGGTTCACGCGGCTACCTGCAGCACATGCATTCCGGCAATTTCTCTTAACGTATCTGCCGGGATTATCGTGTGAAAAAAACCCAGACGAGTCTCCAGGGAACATGTGGTGTCCAAAAGATGTTAATTTCTCCTCTCTCTGAAGTCACTCATTGTTGTAATAATCGACTCAATACAACCTTTTTTTTCATGGTATGCACAGTAATGTCTTGATTTTAATGGATAGAAGTGGACATTCTTGACATAGTTGTATCATCTTTCTCGCTGCATTCTTCAGATTTGTCTAAAGTCCCATCCCCTACCCTACCAGATGCCCTGTTAATTCCCACCCTCTGAATAATTAAAGAGCCTGTAAGTGTGAATCATTTTATGACATCAGAAGTGTTGCCGCCATACACACAGGCATTGGACAGACACACATGGTTTATTTCCCCCGACATTCATTTAAAAATGTTCCTGAATGATTAATTTATTGCACATGATCTCATCCTATAATACAACTTTTAAATGTAAGATCGTAGTCAGTGCTGAGTTATATAATATTGAGTTATGCAATATGATTAGAATATATGAGCCATTGTTTTGTAAAAAAAAATATCTAGCAAATTCCTATCTTCTGTTTAACAAATAAGAACCCCAAAACCCAGCTATGCCCAAATATGGCTTCATGGCAGTAGGTGCAAACAAATGAGTCAACTCCATACATGGGCACGCTCATAATGGGCATTATTGTCATAAACAATAAATATGTTTTATAATTATGTTGGAAACCTGGATACATCTGCATTATGTAGACTCAGCCAAACTATATATTATATACAGTATTATTAATTACAATAATACTTCATCAATATATTACTGTATATACATTTCAGTGAACAGTAAATATATCTGGTTTTGAATGCTAGACATCTGCAATGTACATTCATAGGCCAATATTTTATGAAGTACAGTCAACAGTACTGCACGTACAACTAGCAAAGTCTTCACTTCTGCTACCTATAGCTGTGCAAAAAATCAGAAGTTGTCCCTTATCTTTTACCCTACCTCTTTAGGAACACATCTGTGCTTCCTTTGCGATGGTCTGCACTGAATGTGTTTCACTCCATGTTTTTTGGGTGACATATAGTCGTTAGGAAAGTAAGGGAAAGGAAAGTCCACTGCATTTCAGCTCCTCTCAGGCTCCTCTCTTTCCTTTTCTCTGTCCCTGTCTTACCTATCCTTTATCTGCCTTCTCTTTCATATCCAGTTTGTCGTCTTAGCGGCCCTGCTCTTCTTTCAGTTCTCTACCATCCCCCCCCCCACCCCATCTCGCCACCGACCCTTTCCAACATGGTTCCTGCCCTGAGCCACGGTGAAGCTTCTAGCTCCACGTGAAAAAAGAAAAAAAAAAAAATCCCACTTTGTGGGCTTTTGTTCCTGTGGACCGTTGCTTCCAGCTAGCCTGAATAGAGGGCTTTTGAAACAGGAGAACTCTTGATTAAGTTCCCTCTGCCAACTCTTGGCCTGCTGCATGCTGAAGCGTTGGCGGGGTCAGTGAAGGGGTTAAGTGACAGTTGACATTGGGCAGGTCTGTTGTTTCTTAGATTGAAGTCCCTTTGATGTCCTTGAGACTCTAGCCCCCTTTGACCCCCCCCCCCCCAGCCTGGCACCAGAGGACCTATCTACTGATGATGTCACTTCCACTGTTATGAAAAGAAATCGGGCACCTGCACCTTTTCATGCAGCACATTTACCACTCATGGCTTTCATTTGTGGCTCACCAGAAGGACTTGCCATTTGCAATGCTAATGTCGATCTCCTGGGAAATTTTAATTAAGTTTGTATGAAATTAAGAGAGCATGGTATTTCTTTTTTTATATCAGATTTTGACATACCATGTTTTGCAAATGGATAAAAAGAAAAAAAGTATAAGATTACTTTTTTAGCCTCCTTTGCACCTGTTTGATGCCACTGTTGTTTTTGCAGTTTTGCTGCCCAGACATTTGTAAACGGTTCCAAACAAGTAGTTTGTGAGATGGTTCTGAGAACTGCTGACAGTATCATGGACAAAGAATAATGTTAACACTACGGAGGAGGTTGTCTTGCATGTTGTGCTCGTGACTTCACGGGCAATGTCGGGCATCCCAAAATTCAAGTCCCCCATAATGTGAAACCAGTCGAGAACCAATGTACTGTTCCCCCGCTGTGTACAGGAAGTGGGCCCAGGGCTTTGCGGCACACCCAGGGGCCCCTGGATGGTGGGGGCTTTAGCATGCCCATCTCTGTTCTCTGCGCTCCCATCAGCACCCTCATAGCCGGCAGGCCTGTCAGCAGCACAATTAAGGGCTGCGCGGTAATGAAAGGAACATTAGCAGAAGCAATTTATTTCTCAGTGCAGTGCCGGAAGGTTCCTTGGATGCTGATATTCCATGCAAGCTTTTGTGTGCCATACTGTGTCCATTATGGCAGGAGTAGCTGGGGAGGGGTGAGGGAGGATGCACCCTGGGTTGAGCACATAAGAGGGGGGGAGGGGCAACTATATTGCAGAAAATTTGGTCCCATGTATTTTATACACTACCACACCTGTTTTTTACGTTCCCTTTCTCTCTCTCTATCTTTCTCTCTCTCTCGGATGTTTAATCTTTATCATTTTGCATCTCTGTTTTTCTGTTTCTGTCTCTGCCTGCCTCTTGCTTCCACCGTTTGCTTGGCCTCTTCTTTCATCCCTCCCCCGCTCGCTCGCCGTTATTCCTGTGTTCATTTTGTTCCACTGAAGTTTATTGAATTAGCGCAGACAGCTGAAACGCACAAGATAAGAGTGCTCCTCTCTGCTCCTCTCTGAGAAATGATTGTGTGTGTGTGTGTGTGTGTGTGTGTGTGTGTGTGTGTGTGTCAGAGGTAGAGGGGGATGGGGAGCAATGCAGAGGTTATATTGAGAGGAAATGGAGACCAATGTGTTTTGATGTTTCACCTGAAAGGCACAATAAAGGCGGTACGTGCTCAACGGAAGAGTTGGAAATATTTGCCTGCTGGCGCTTCGGCGGGTGATTATCCTCGCTCTCTGCTGGCTTTTAGGCCGGCTGTGAACAACGTGCGACCTCCTTGGATTTCAGTGCGCGGGTGATGCCGTTTGTTGTGAAGTTTCGGGTGATGAAAAATTCCCCTCACAGGATTTTCTTTTCCTTTATTTTTATTTTTTTGCCATCGGGACTTCACTGATTCCATTGCATACCAGCACTCTGTGTGGCGCGTCACTACCGCATCCCCGATAGAGTCTGACCTGAAATATTCTGCTACTCTAGCACACTGCGCTGTTTGTCCAGTCAACCACAGTAATGCTCCGCTGTGCACAGTGCACACTGATGTTCCAGTTCCAGCCGCACAGTGTACGTTCCAAATCATAATTGAACAAAAGCTGAATATGAACTTGGCAAAACAAATATGTATAAATAAATAAAGTATTAAGTGATGATAATAATTGTCATGGCTTATGGTTTGATAAAGTACTTTTGGTAACACTTTATATTAAGGTCGCCTTTATAATGTATTATAAGCTCATTTATAATGCATTATAATGTGCTTATATCTATCATAAGTCTGTAATAAAAAACAAATCATGAAAGTGGAACACTAACCATTTTAGCCCCAAGTGGAAATTGGTAGTTTCAAACAAGAAAGGGGTGCTCAGTGGAGCACAAATCTCTGGCAGGACTGTAGGCATGCCTCTACCTCCATCCATTGTTTGGTGTTGTGCGCATGTATAAAAAGGCACAGGGAAATGGGGAGGGGGGGGTGTCTATGTAAAGGATGCTGACCGTTAATGCCTTCTGTCAGTTATTTTTGTACAGAGACAGTCTGAGAGGGGATATATATATATAACGCATTCAAATAAAATCTCTTTTTATTAATAACTTTTGTAATACCGGTTCATGATTGTTGTTAGAACTTTTAAAATAAAACAATACAATATAAAATACTAACAAGCAAATGGTTAACATGTCCCCCATCTATATTACTAGAGAAAACCTGTGCGTCACATTAGCTCGGGCCCGGATTGCTGTTTAGCATCACTGCTGCCGACTTCCACGGACATGATCAAACGCCACAGGCCACGGGACCTCGCAAAATAACACCCTCAGATCCCGCACCAATGTGACATGCACGAAATACCCACATTTAATACATTTACCCCAAAACACACACCTAGCCTCCCCATAGCCCCCGCACTGCATGTTGGGAAGGACACAGCTTAATGTAGGGGGCACCGATTGCTGTGCAACATCCCCCTCATGTTCTCTACCCCCAATTCGGCTACACCACACACACAAACCTGCACAATTCTCCACACGCAACACAGAACCCTTATTGGCTAGCCCGCTCACATGCCGATCCCCACGCAGCAAAACACAGCTGTGATTGGCCAGCCAGCCAGCCACACACACCACGCACCAGAGCTATCTAAATACTAGATTAAATAACCTGCAAGGCTGCCACTGTGCCCACAAACGTATGTCACAATCGGGCAGATTAACACATACATGCATTATTAGTTTTCTTAATGAAGTGCCTCTGCACTGTAACGTTGTGTTTATGTCGGTCAGCGATGCGATCCGTTGTTATTAATCCACCATACGCACCACGGACTGGAGAGAGGAGAAGTGTTTCTCTCCCTTCGGCGTGCACTGTGTAGGTACACTGTGCCAAAATGCAGTTCTCTATGCATTTAAAGGAGAGTTTCGCACAAGCTGTTTTCTTACTGTATATGAAGACACATAAAAAAAATCAAAACATGCCGAGCGCTCCATACCAAATTAGCGGATTCACCGTCCGGGTGGATCAACCGCTAGAACTCTTATTCAATCTCTCGATTAGTTTTAGTTTTGATATATGTTTTAGTTTTATATCATCTGTTCCAGATGATATGACCGGTTAGACTCCAAGTGTTGTTGCTGCACTCTCTTCCTGTTCTACGTGTGCTGATGTTAGACCCGTCCTACGCTTTTCTTAAAGGACCAGCGTTCTTTTTTATATATATATAGTTTTTTTTGTCAATTTACATATTATCAACATGATTATTATGTAAAAAAAACTGTTGAAGAAATTGTTATTGGGCAAAAAACAACATATAATAATAATAACCCAGCCCGAAGTGCGGCGAAATTCTAGTAATTATACATCGGAACCATTTTTACGTCATTGTCCCAATACAAACATTAAATGCCATTGATTATTAATGGCCAGTTTTGAGTGGACCTAGGATGTGATTGGCCGGAATGAGATGATGTATGATAAGAGCGCCCCTGACTTCACACAGGTGTATTTTTTTATTTTTTCACTGGGTTGCTTGGGGGTGCTTGAGGATTTGAGGCTGATGTGCTTGGGGATTTGAGTGTGCTTGGGGATTTGAGGCTGATTGGTGTAGTAGTTTGCAATATTAGCTCGGGAGACAAACACACAATGTGAAAGCATAATATCTGGTCCTGCTTGAAGTTACTGCTCGTGGAATACTACAAAGACAAAAATGCAAGTTAAGTCATAGACTTACCCAGCAAGCCAAATGACTCCTCTTGTAATGGTATGCTCCATTGCCCCAGCAGAAGCATCAGGGAAGTTTTAAGGCTAGGACTGAGGCTACTGTACATGCTGTTTACACTCTGGACCCAGTTTAATAATATACAGTCGCACCAGAATGCAAACTGCTGTCTCGTGTCTCATCACAACTGAAGTGCTTCAATGCGCGACTCATGAAGTCGGGGGGGGGGGGGGGGGGGGGGTGTCAAAGCGTTAGCAACAGGCTAAGCTAACAACAACACCAGCCATGGTGTCTGATTCAACTTCACTTCATCTCCGTCTGTAATCTGTTATTTTGCTGTCAACGTGAACGTGCTGTCACGTTCTTCTTACCCTGATATGCCTTTTTTTTGACACGCAACCCGCTGTGAGCTGTTCTCACATTGCTTTTATAGCACGAATATATCGTCCATCTGTGATTTTCGGGCAGACGATGGGCGATTGGAAGAAGGTGGCATAACGCCAGATCACAGCCCATATGAGCTACGTCATTTCCAGGACGTCAATGAATTAAGAAAATGTAATACACAATGGAAGTTAGTGTATAATAATTTTTAAGGTTTTAAGCATTCCATGGCCTGAATATTGTGAAATCCAGAAAACAGTGGAAACGGGCTGTACAAATCTTCCTGATGTGTTTCTGTTCTCGGGCCCAACAGACAGGTGTCTGACGACACTGTACATGGCTTGCAGACGCCAGTTGATTAGCAGACTATCTTACTTCGCTTGCCCTTTGACCCTAAAGGTTTTAGGGAGAGGAGGGGCTCAGTGTTAGCGGGCTATTGACCAGAAATCATTAGCACAGAACCACTACCCTACAACAGGACTTGATTAACAATGAGAAGGACAGAGGGTGAAGGACAGAGGGATAAGGAAGGAGTGTATGTGATTATGGTGTCTACTCCCTGCTGGAGAAGTTGACTGCAGGTAGAATAGATGGACAACCCTATAGAGCGTCGCAGTCCCGCCCCCTCGAGAGACCCGGAAAAGAAATCCCCGTTCATTTTCCTCATAGACTTTTCAGAAAGTATTTATTTAAAGACGTTTACGCCGCGGACAAAGCCAACTCTTGTCGTGACAATTGACAAATCATGACAACAAACACAATTTTTCAGGCCAAACAAAGTAGAAAGTAGAAAGTAGAAAAATTCGGCAGGTTTTAACACTTTTTGTAAGTAATTATTTGTTTGGTCCAAAATATTGTGTGTATTGTCATGATTTGTCACGACAAGAGTTGGCTTCGTACGACGCTTAAAAGGTCTTTAAATAAATACGTTTTGAAATGCCTATGGGAAAAATGCATTGGGAATCATTTCCTGGGCCTGGCGTCGTCATGAAAGGAGGCGGGACTGCGACGCTCTATACTGCCCCATCGATGCTCTCCGCCTGGCTCCACCTCTCTGTCTGTGATTGACACTGCTTGTGTTCCAGACAAGTGGGCTGCTCAGAGGTTGTTGACCCCATTAATCCCTGGTGAACTAAGAGAGGGAATTGCTACACCCTATGTATCAACAGTGATCTCACCAAATTTACAATTACAATTTAGGCATTTAGCAGATGCTCTTAATCCAGAGGGATTTAATTAGCAAAAAAGAAAACACAAGGTAATAGTGCATAGAATATAGGATCACAAGTAAACTAAGAACCTCTCAACCGTCTAACAGTAGACTATCCGTAGGACCGTACATTGAAACTATAAACATGCCTGGCATAAATAAACCTAAATTTAACCGGAAATCAGACTACTATGATGTAGAGTGACAGAAAAGGACAACAGAAATATGGTTAAATCGGAGATTTTAAAGATGTATTGACTATTGAGTAGCATTCAGCCACTAGTGTCATTGGTTTGTGGTGTTTTTACAAGCAACAGGGGCAGCGGAACAAGTTTTGAAGCGAGAGGGCCAGTATAGAGGCCTCTTGTACTGAGCAGATTAACAGTGTGTGGGTGTATTTTAGTTTTTTATTATTCACATTCAGATAATAACCAGCTGAGTTGTACACGTTTACTGTCATTGTTGTTTTTGAGCAATTAAGTTGCAACTTAATTCACTCACTCTCTTGGGCTCTCTCTCCGTATCTCTATCTCTTGTTCCGTATCTCTCTCGCTCTCACACACACACACACACACACACACACACACACACACACACACACACACACACACACACACACACACACACACACACACACACACACACTGCATTCTTGCAATGACAGTGTTAGACTACTATATTTGACATTGAGTTTTTCCTCCCTACCCCAGTGTCACTGACGAGTCCCTACCCCAGTGTCACTGACACCTCCCTACCCCAGTGTCACTGACACCTCCCTACCCCAGTGTCACTGACAACTCCCTATCCCAGTGTCACTGACACCTCCCTACCCCAGTGTCACTGACACCTCCCTACCCCAGTGTCACTGACAACTCCCTATCCCAGTGTCACTGACACCTCCCTACCCCAGTGTCGCTGACGAGTCCCTACCCCAGTGTCACTGACGAGTCCCTACCCCAGTGTCACTGACGCCTCCCTATCCCAGTGTCACTGACGAGTCCCTACCCCAGTGTCACTGACGAGTCCTCCGGCCTCCCTACCCCAGTGTCACTGACGCCTCCCTACCCCAGTGTCACTGACGAGTCCTCCGGCCTCCCTACCCCAGTGTCACTGACGAGTCCTCTGGCCTCCCTACCCCAGTGTCACTGACGAGTCCTCCGGCCTCCCTACCCCAGTGTCACTGACGCCTCCCTACCCCAGTGTCACTGACGCCTCCCTACCCCAGTGTCACTGACGAGTCCTCTGGCCTCCCTACCCCAGTGTCACTGACGAGTCCTCTGGCCTCCCTACCCCAGGGTCACTGACGAGCAACAATGTTTCCATCACTTGGAGCTGCGAGTCCAAATCCAAGCAACATCGTTCTCCATAACCCAAAGGGACGCATTGTAATCGCATAATCAATTGTGTCTATACAGACGGTGATGGGTCAAAACGAATTACATTTTATAAAAACAAACAAATTGAGAGAGAGAAACGAAAGTGAGAGTAAAGTGTGATGACGGTCTCAGTCTGTCAGAAATTGTGGTATGGATTTGAACCTGTGACATTGAAACTAGCTCTGTGCTGGAATGTTTACTAGGTGTCTGAGTCTAGACTGTGGAGTCATTCAATAGATTGCACCACGCGACGGTATTACAAGCCCTATTTATAAACCCCTTGGGGCGTCCGACCTCACCTGTGCTAAATGAATAATGTTAAACCTTACTGAAGTTAATTTAACAGTCAGGCCAAATCAACTAGGGACTGTAGCATGGAGCCAGATTCACCTGGCACCTTCTCGGCTTGAGCAGGTGGTTCTGTTAATGTGTACACTCATTATGTGCATTACAATATTACATTCACCTTTTAGCCCTGGAATGAAACACAGCAAGTTAATTCATTGGATGCATTTAGAAATGACACAATGCTAAATATAGCAGCTGTTTTAATTATAATGGGTTTTTCTTTTTTCTCACCATGTATTTTGCAGCATCATGATCTACATGGAACATAGTGTTGTAATCAGTTGAAAGGATTATGTAGCTTCCTTTTTTTCCCCCTGAAGAAAGAAAGTATGTGCCTAGTCATAGGAAACGACAGAGGCTGTGACCTCCTTTATCTGCCGTGAGCGAAGTGTCAAGTCTGGGAGCGCAAAGTCTGCATTGAACTCTGACCCAATTTACTTGCATGTTTTTCTAAAAGGCCACAGAGCCAAGTGTGCGGTCAAACGAAATATCAGAGAGCCCTCCCTCCCTTTCTCCCCAACTCCCCCTCCCTCTCTCCCTCTCTCTCTCTCTTCCCCTGTTCTTTGTGACACATGTATTCAATAACCCGGCCCGCTTTCCAGCCACAATGTTCCAGCCATTTCTTTTTCTAGCTGCTCGGTATTTAGTATTTCTACCATGTTTACCTGTCGGATCTTTCAATGCACTCGCATGTCTGGACAAAGAAAAGCCCAAAGACTTTCCATATGTTGATTTCGTTATTCGTTTTCTTTATAGTTAAACAATCATAGAATCGTTCACGCTAAGACACAATCCAACCTTCTAAAGCCCGATTTATGCCTTGTTGTAGATCGAAAGTATAAATCATATCTAAGATCGCCGCAGTCTTGTGGATGTTTCCTCCGGCGCCATGGTCGTCATGATCCTGTGATGTCTATGATGTCTTGGGGGACTTTAGTCTGTGCTCTCGTGCTCTTTCAGCATATTAGCATTTTATCCCCCTCTCGTTCTCTCTCTGTCTGTCTGTCCATCTCCTTTTAAATCACCGCGGTCTTCATGCATGCCAGTGTTTCCGCTGTTATGCTGCTGCAACACTAACATGTTGTTAACACAAACCCTGGTGCACTCTCGCTGGACTTCTGTTCTTTACCGGTTTCCTTTCCACAGCGCTGCTGTTATACTCTTTTTATTAAAAAATCTTCCACAGGAGATCAGAGGCGTGCGCTGCACATAATGCAGAGCACAGAGTACACAACCTGTACACGTTGCTGATGAACCTCTGTATTGTTACAGTGTGTGTGTGTGTGTGTGCACTGCACGCGCCTCACAATATATTATTGTGTATTGGTTCCCGGGCTAAACCTGCTCTAATTGATAGGGGCTGCAGGTATTTACTTTCATTCTTAGGCTGGATTAAATCTCAAAGGCAAGAAAAGATGGAGCTTGTTTTTCTCCTGGGTTTATTTTTGTGTGCAAGAGCGAGAGAATGAGATGCATGATTCCTCTGAGCAAACATCCAAATGCAATTTGTGAGAACTTGTTAGCATATCATAACTTGTGTGTGTGTGTGTGTGTGTGTGTGTGTGTGTGTGTGTGTGTGTGTGTGTGTGCTGTGTGTGTGTGTGTGTGTGTGTGTGTGGGGCAGGCAGCCTCCGTCTCTCACTCTCTCCTCTATAACTAGAACTGTCGAATCCTTTAAGGCTGTGTGATGTCTGGGACCTCCGTACAGCCAATCTAATCTGCTACCCTGAAGAACCCTGTGTGTGTATGTGTTTAGCGGACAGAGACGTATTTATTGCACCGGCTCAATAAAAAATCGCATCGCATTCTCTGCTGCTATTGTTTTCATTTAATTTTGTGTCAATATTTTTAAAGGGGCATTTCATCCCCTAATATAGTATTTTATCTCAGATATCAATATATAATAGATTCTTTGAGATGATATATATTTGTTTTACTCGAGTGTGTTGTAGGTCATTCGATATTTGTTTGGCAGTGCTTGGATTTGGCCACTGTATTAAATATGTGACTCAATGCCGCTTTTTGTCTTTGTAACATTACACCTCATTTGCATAGATTTACCAAACAGTTTGGTGACTACAGCTTATTTCTACGTTTAAGTTCTAGGTGATTCTTAGAAATGTGATACTGAAAGGAAAGCCTTGAGGAAAAGGCTTAAAGTTTATTTTCTCAGCTCAAAATACATCTTTGAAATAATAGTGTTTTGAATTCATATATTTAGTTAATCCTAAATACCCAGCAAATGAGCAGTGATGGCCAATATTTAAATGTTTTTGTTCAATTAATCCTTCATTTTCTTTCATCAGTCTGACATTTTACAACATCAACAGCTGCTGTCCCTTTTAGTTTACAACAAGACTTCTTTGTATTTGAATTTGTGGAACACAAGGAGGTAGGCAGTGGTCTGCAGTTGTTCCCAAATGTTTTAGCTCGAGACACAAAATAGAAATTGTTTGCCAAATTAACACAACCCAAACTAGTGAAAATAGTCTACAATAGTCTACAATATATATATATATTTATGGAGAAAGAAAGGAATATTAGGGCTGTCAAATTATTACAAATTTTAATCAGATTAATCGCATCTTCAAAATAGCAGCTCTGTGGGGAAGTTGTCTTCAACAAGCCCGAGACTACGCTACTTTATCGGACTAAACGCAGTGAACTAACACGGTGAAAATCGAGGAACTGACTTCCTCGTCCACACACCCAGGTCCAACACTGATCATGCTCTCGCTCAGGCGGTTGACAGGGTTGAGTGACGGGTGTCATGAACAGACGGCTCGGGGACCATTTCGGGCAGTCACAATGCGTTAATTGCGTTAAATATTTGAACGCAATTAATGAACTAAATGAATTAATGCAATAAGTTTGACAGCCTTAAGACATATAGTTTTGTTTTTTGAGTGGTGCAACCACTCCAAGGAACAGCAATGTCCGTGTTCACCTATGTGCCTATGTACGTGTTGGTTCATGAGCACCACTATGACTACCGTACCAGCAGGGGCGCTGTTGTGCCAGAAACGGAGAGAGAGAGATAGTATTAGTGCTGCACTGTTGCCTGCTAATGAGAGAGAGAGAGAGAGAGAGAGAGAGAGAGGAGAGAAGAGGGGGGGGGGGGGGGGGGGAGAGGGGAGTTGCACCACTCGGTTCACATGGTGTGATTTTTCTTTGCGGCGTGCCCCATAGAAATTGGTCCGGGAACCTAAGTTGGGACCCAACCCACTGTCTGGTGGTCACAGTGGTCTGCAAGCCGCAACATATAGATCCCTGTAAAGAAAATTTCAGTGATTGTCCAGCATTTATGAAGTATGATACTTGACTGTATAATTAAGTAATTGCTAAAATTAAAAAAAGTAAAATGCTTTTAACGTTTTATGATTATTGTTGTAAATCATTAATGAATAATATTGAGTGCTTGTTTTAACTATAATTATACAGTGTTATGGGAAGATTATATAACAATTTTTTTCATGTTTCTAATGCATCACATACATGGGCTTTTACTAATAACTAATAACATTTATAACTCAAGACAAGGCTCTAAACAGTGCAAAACTGCAATAGCAATTCACCTCACCTGTAATTTCACATTTTAACATTGTGTATAAATTAAATTTCCTGCACAATGTTTTGTCTGAAGCACAAGGCATAGTCTTATAAGTCATATATGCTATGAGAGTTTTTTTTAATTTAAGTGCTTAACACATTGCATAACCCACCATACATGACATTTATTCCATCGTCTTTCCATGCTAAATAGGCTAAACCCGCTATTTGTTTTATATGTTTAATTTGCCGTTGTTTTATTATTATAAAAATCCGGCTTTGTCGCAGACATCGTGACGTTGCTGACGCGTTATGATGACGTAACCGGAAATCTGCCTATAACTGGCTTGCAAGGGCTTCTGTGAAACTGACTCCAATGCAAAGTGAACGAGAGGGTATGGACAATCTTAGCTCGCTTTGGTCTTTGTCTGTGAGTCGGATCGCGGAAGTGGCTTTTGTGTCGGCTTAATAACAGTCGGTGGAACTATTTTCTTTTTTTTTTTTTTTTTTTAAGATATTTTTTTGTGGCTTACGCCTTTATTGATTTTTTAAGGGATAGAAAGTAGGCTGACAGGAAACGGGAGAGAGATGGGGGATGACATGCGGTAAAGGCCGTGTCGGGTCCGGGAGTCGAACCCGCGGCACACCGCGACTGGATCACCAGTCCGGTGCCCAGACCGTTACGCTACGGCCTGGGCCGGTGGAACTATTTTCAGCCGGATTTTCATCATAAGGAGCTACAATTATGACGCTTAGACGACTCAAAGGTAACTGTAAACACCGGCAGTCAATATATGTTAATATAGACTATAAAGCTTGGAATGAGTTTTTATTAATACCCCCATTAACTCCTGCTGGCAAAATTCTGCAGCAAAGTAATGTTTCAATGTTGCATACTTAAGTGTACATCACTTATACGTCTTCTTTACTTTATTATAACTTTACAGTTTGAATATATGTCCATGTCAAAATTCAACCAAAATGTTATTTTATGGCTTGCCAGTCTAATGGCAGGTCCCCTCCATTCATCCTAATGGGGGTTGATTATGGAGGGCGCACTCTGCTTCAAAAAGCTGGAATAGCTGTGTTACTTATTATGGGATGACACCTGATTCTGAGGTAGAGACACTTGAAGACACGTGAACAATGAAAGAGTAGAGTGGGTGGAATTTTAAGCATTTTCTTTTACCTGTCCAATTTCTTCCTTAGTTAAAAAGCATTTTGAACTAATTTTAAACAAAGTCACATTTCTGGAACGAATGACATGTTTTGACACTGAAACTGTAATTTTCGTCAAAGCCCAGAAACTTAATGTTCATATTGACACTTAAAAAGATTTAAGGTTAATCTGTACACTGCCAAATAAGTAGGTCATGACAAAGTTCCAGCCCCAAACTAATGTATTTATAGTGCCCAACTACAGTTATGTGTTGGCCTGTTGCATAAACTATGAACATAATACACCACACTGTGTGTTGCATGAACACAAAACAAACATAACATGAATAAATAAGATGTAAAGGTGAGCTATCCAAATCTGAATTTAAGGTCCAAATCCCAGCAGTCGGCCCGCTCTACCAGCAACACAGTTCTAGATGATACATTGAGAACAAATGTGAGAGAAAGTGTCGATTTATTTTTATTCAATGATACATTCAGCTGGATAGTGAAGAATCCAGTTCTATGATTTTAACTTAAGTAATTGCAGTTTTGGAGAGTTTACCAAGTATGGGGGCATACTGTATGACTGAGATTACAATTATATGCAAAATAAAGCATCTTATTTCTGGCAAAATACCTCAAATTTGTGGCTGCTTAACATTCCGTTTTGGCCTATGTTATCTTAGAGCCTACTTCCTTAGCCTCCCTGCAGTGACGGCACCAGCTTCTCACAACAATCACAAAAAATCTCAGACTATGCACATTCTGTATATATATATATATATATATATATATATATATATATATATATATATATATATATATATAAATGCATGTCGCGGCTTGTCGCCTGTGTATACACTGTATATGTTTTTGCATATCCTGTTAGAATCCCTGTCAGACTTATGGCATGCATACATTTGCACGTTCTGTGCAAAATCTTGCTCCCCGTGAATGCTTTGGATTCATTCGGCACCTATTTTGCATACGTTGTTCATCAGATGTGCATATTGCACACCTGGCGTGTCTGTGGCCAATTCTGAGAGTTAGGGTGGAGTTTGGGAGAATTCTATTCTAATTGTGCTGTGCACTTGTGCTTAGCTCTGCTGCCCCTAAATCTCATTCCCCACTGTTGTCGCTGTCTTCCTGTGTGTGGGCTCCCGTAGAAATGGGGCGGCGGTGGCTCAGGGGTAGAGTGCCTGGATGGTAACCGTAAGGTTGCCAGTTCGAACCCGGGCTCCCGCAGAGTTACTGTCGAAGTGTCCTTGAGCAAGACACTGAACCCCTAATTGCTCCCGATGTGCTAGTTGGTGCCTTGCATGGTTTCCGATTGCCATCTGTGTATGAATGTGTGTGTGAATGGGTGAATGTAATGCACAATCTCTGTAAAGCGCCTTGGATAAAGGCGCTATATAAATGCACCATTTACCATTTATGAGCGACGGCTGCTCATCTCTTGTATGCGCAAGATGACCAGGAAGGTCCCGATGAAAAGAGCACAACCTGCAAGTGGTTTATAATGTAAAGCCTGACTCATCTTTTAAATTGTGCACGGCATTGCATTATAGGGAGGCTTATTTGTGAAGAAATGTTGCCGTTTTCCATTTTGGCATGATTATTTGCCGCAAGTTGTTCTCTTTTGTCTGCCTGTCCCGCACTTCTCTAATGACGCCTCCTCGTCTCCCAAATCTTTAAATTTAGTTTGTTGCGTTTTGTGTGTGTGTGTGCGCACAAGATTGTGCATATTTGTGGGGTTGTTCGGCCTGCCCTGTATATGGTGCTGTTTTGTGTGTGTGTGTCTCAAGTCTGAGAGACTGGTTCGTTGTTGTCTGCAGAGACACCCCCTCTAATTAAATAATGGCTCAGCAGTGAGTGGCATAGTGCTTTGTGGGGGGTAACGGGATGGCACATCACCGACTTCAATTACAGACATTTTTTTTAATCTCCTTTTCAGTCGGACAAAACTGTGTGTATTTTTCTTAGCTTTTAGACATGCTTGCATTGAAGAGAAGAGACAAAGAATAAAAGGCTCCCCGAGCCAGACTTGGGTCTAAGTGATTTATTTCTTTACAGAATGGACTGAAAAGACTTTAATTCACTGTCTTGTTAGGCTGTGTGTTGCCACAGTGAATGAGCCTGGTATTAAACATGCTTTCTTTTCAGCCGTATCTGCTAGTAATCACTGCTAAAAAAGCATTTTTTTCAGTGTCTTTTCTTTTTTGTGATTTTGCGGACCATAATACACAGCATAAACAATGTTACTGGTATTTTCCCCACTTAGTTCCCAATATACATTTTCTCCGATGTATTAACATTCCTTTTGTGTGATTTTCTATATTGATGATGAATTGTATCCTAGAAATAATTACAATATTTTTTCCCATTAATCCCATTTTTAAGAATTGCGACGTCCTAGATTGAGGCTTTATTTCTGGAAAATTTGACTTTATGCTGTTCATCTCTGTCGACAAGCACATGGATTCTCTTCTTTTTTTTTTGTGGGTCAAAAAGTATAAAAAAAGAAGCTAACTAACCAATGGTCCATAATACTAATTACATTTAATCTTAATTACTTTACTATTATAATAAGACACTCTAAAATGAGTGAGTGAATGTATGTCAGGATTCTCAATAAATAACGTCTTTCTTGTACCTGTGGTGTGTGGGCTCCATCAAATATCTACTGTATGCCATTAGCTCTCAGCTAGAAAAATGCATCTGAAGCACAACTCTGAGTTGGATAAATGTACACACAAGACAAAGTCACATTGCCTGGAGAGGGAGAGATGAGCTTGGTCAACTGCTGACCAAAATAATATTAGTAATAATAATAATAAAATGACAAATCATACAACCCCTCATGCTCATACACACAGTGGTGTTGAACTGCTCCCCAGGACGCACAGGTGGTCATTCAAGTGGGTCCCCAACAAAGTGTGTGTTTGTTTTTTAAATCTTATTACACTGACTGTTATATGACGAATGATTAACAATATTGTGTACACTTCAAAGATTGCTTATGTAAAGTGCACACCCTGAAATCATACCAGAGACAATCATGCTGCAGACCAGTGTCAAACTTTGTTGCCCGTCTAACTGCGTTAGCTCTGTAATGTTATTATTATTTAATGCACATATTTGTTGTACACAATGTAGCATTGTCAGTGTAAAAATAGATTGATTACCTGGCTGGACAGTTCAGCAGTGCGTTTACTGTGTCCTTATATATTATATTAATGCATCGGAAAAGCATGGCGAATAACGTGCAGCATCACTGTTCCTAACTTTTTAACTTTTTCCACACCACGTGTTTTTCCCTATAGCGACACTTCACACTCTCTGTGAAGTGCCCCTTTTAACTGGCCTCTGCGTTGCAGCTCAATTCCATTACTTAACTGCCATGCTTATTATACAGAAGCAATATTGAACACAGTATATGAAATTGAAAAATTGTTCTGTTCTCTCTCTCTCTCTCTCTCTCTCTCTCTCTCTCAGGGTGGACCCCATTCCATATGACACTTCTAAGCCAGCGGGTCACACACGGTTTGTGTGCGTATCCGACACGCACTCCCGTACGGACGGCATCCAGATGCCCTATGGTGACGTGCTTTTGCACACGGGTGACTTCACTGAGCTCGGCCTACCCTCCGAGGTTAAGAAGTTCAACGACTGGCTGGGTAATTTAAAGCTGCTTAACACACACACAAAAAACACACACATACACTTGGATGCATGCATCGCACATACGTGTGTACACAATGACCCCACCACACAGGGTAAGTGTCCAGTTTAACCCCCGCGACCTCACTCTCTGGGCTAGTTAACCCTCGACCTTCCCTCTGGCCCCAACTCGATGGCTGTGCCTGCCTGGGAGTTCTGGGCTGCGTGTGTGTTCATTTCCAACAGCCCGTCTTGCAACACTTGATCCTCCTGGCTACAGCGTACAGATTCTGGTGGTTTGTATCTACTGCACCGATTCCCATAATGAATGAATACTTCACACACACTCACACACACACACACACACACACACTAATTTATCCGAGCACTAGGGCATTAACCAAATGTGATTTTTGATAGTCTGTTTATAGTCGATTATTCGGCGGTAAAATATGATATTTTTTCCATCCAATCAAGCATTAAAACACTGTGTTCTGAAATGGCCAGCGAGTGAAGGATTAACTGCAAAACAGAGCCGGTGAATGCAGGCCGAGTGGAATAGTAAGAGAGTGGCGACACGCTTTGATCTCACCGCAAAGCGGGTGCCTATGGGCTATAGTGCTATACTATAGCCCATAGTTCCAAACATTGGAACTATCCCATTGAGATAAAATGAGCACTTCCGCATTCCATTGTTACAATGGGAGTAAATGCTAGTGTCGCCGCTCTTACTAGATTACTCTGAATGCTGCTCTGTTTGGCCGAAATTCACATCAGCTGTTACAAGTCAATCAAAGTTGCAAGTAAGTCCACAATGACTCACGGATGGACGCGTTGTGAGCTTGTAGATCTGCTATTTTTGATGCGCAAGACCTTTGTACGGCGCAGCATAGCATGTTATGTTGTTCACAATGTTTGTTCAGTTGGAGAGTGGAGACTGGAGCGGGGAGGAGGAATGAACGATGCAATGTTTTTCATTCAATTCAATTCAAGTTACAACCACAGTTCCTTTGGTCTTTAGAAGGAGCTACAAGCTAGGAGGTTATAATTACATACTTGGCTTGCTAGCTAGCAGGCTATGAATCAGATGATCAACTACTTCACTCCATCGCGACTATTATAACTATGATTGCGCGGCATAGCCGTTTGTTTTTAATAATGCCGCACGCCTGCACTTTTGTTGGATAAGCATGAAGGAAGATGAATAAGAAACATGAAATCACGGCAAGAGCTACTGTAGTTTGACTGTCACCAAACTGGATAATATTGGGCAGAGTGAGGAGGGACTCCTGCTATACTTTACTGTACCGGACGACACGACGATACGTCTCCAATCTAACTTGTTGAACAAACTACAGTAATAAACTCACCAATAGTAAAAGTATTTACACACTGTAATTGTCCCCATTGAGCGTATGAGCATATGAGGCATATGCTTTTAGAAAATCTGTCTTGAATTGAATGCTGCCAGTGCCACCACTGCCCACTGCACCTACACGAGTGACGGTGACCGCAAAACCCACGTACAGTAGGCTTGTATATGATATGAAAACAATCAGCCAGGAATGGATTAGTACTTAAGTTGGAGAACTACCAACAAAACAACAGAGCTCACAGCTGCATGTCTGCTGTAGAAAAGCAAAAATATTAGAACTCGTCCACAATCCGCTGTCACAACTGATATCTCAGCTGGCTCCGTCACTCGGACTCAGCACTTCTATCCCTCCCCTCCATCCATCAAGACAGATACTGTAGCTGCACCACTGGAGTGCTGCCTGTGCCTGTGTGTGTGTGTGTGTGTGTGTGTGTGTGTGTGTGTGTGTGTGTGTGTGTGTGTGTGTGTGTGTGTGTGTGTGTGTGTGTGTGTGTGTGTGTGTGTGTGTGTGTGTGTGTGTGTGTGTGTGTGTGTGTGTGTGTGTGTGTGTGTGTGTGTGTGTGTGTGTGTGCACGTGTGTGTGTGCACGTGTGTGTGTGCGCACATGTGTGTGCGCACGTGCACTGTGTCTTTGTATACACTGTATGTGTTTTTAGTTATATTATATTTGTGTGTGTCTGCATGCACATCTCCATTCTTGAGTTTGTTAAGTGAGGGCCAAATGTTCGTTGTAAGGTGGTCATAATGGGCAATCGATGTGGGCCAAAGTGGAAGATGGCTGTGTGTCTCCCATTATCCTGTGTAAGCCAAAGGGGTGTGTGTGTGTGTGTGTGTGTGTGTGTGTGTGTGTGTGGGGGGGGGGGGGGGGGTGTATTATAGGGCTGAGGGCAGTGTCAGCACACCTGTTAATCACCCCTGCATTCAGACTGGGGATGAAGTGAAAAGCATGAAAGCATCCCCCAGACAAAGTGGTATGTTAGAGCACAGAGGCCAAGGAGAGGTATTATTAGAGGATGCTTTTCAGGTAAATGCAACAAAAGGTCTTTAGACGGCGAGGCAGATGGGAGTCTTACTGCTTGTGAAAAGCCTAGTGCAAAGTGTTACTTTTTACAGAAAAGTTGTTGTTTTTTCCCTTTAGTGTAATATGGTATTTATATGCTTTTCCACCCTGTCAGATAATGTCAGCTTTTTCTAATTATTTTTGCTTTTAGTGCCTTCTGCTTTCTCCCGCTCAGAAAAAGGGAGAAATATTCCTCTCTCATTACCAGCGAAGAAGAATTGAGGATCTTTGTGTTGTTGTTCTGTTCTCTTACAGATCTGGCCCTAATGGAGA
Organism: Protomyctophum parallelum; assembly: GCF_964188405.1. Taxonomy (NCBI): domain Eukaryota; kingdom Metazoa; phylum Chordata; class Actinopteri; order Myctophiformes; family Myctophidae; genus Protomyctophum; species Protomyctophum parallelum. The sequence continues at coordinate 32,568,345 of NC_139699.1, forward strand.
GAGAACGTCAATAGTTTTCACATTCCCTTCCAAGGCTATAGCCTTTGTTACCATGGGAGGCAGTGTGGAGAACGGCAGATCTGAGAAATGAAAGGCAGAGATTTGTCTTCTATACGGTACCTCTGCAGTTAAGCCACAAGGGCACCTTTTATATGTTTGAGGTCAGTTTCATATCTTATCAGGATGGGTTAGTAGTCCACAATTAGCCATGATTTCAACTTAGCGAGTAATGTGTAAAAAAAAAAGAAAAGAAAAGAAGATAAAGATCAATTCTAAAATTAACAAAATAGTCTGGTCTTTGTTAGCACGCATGCTGCTGTAACCAACCAACTGCTTTTTTTGGTAGACCAGATCAAAGTGTGGAGTGTGGTTTCATCTCCTGTGGACACCACTGGGAAATGACGAGGAGGAGAGTGAAATATACATTCTTACATTGCACACCCGCTGCAGGAAACTCATTTATTGTATATTGTGCAAACATACCTGGCTTTTGATTGATTGATTGAATACTTTATTAATAGTTTGCAAAGACAAGGAGACAGGAGAGTACAGTTCAATACAAGCTCTGTGGTTTTTATACCCAAGAAAGCACTATATGGCTTGTTTCCATTGGGGTCCTGTGTACTCAATTCATCAATTAAACAAAATCTGATTCCAACCCATTCTTGCCTGCTAAAATCCCCCAGTGTCACTGAGAGTTTTATCGGCATCTTATCTTATCTTACCCTCTGCTGCCCTGGACTAGTAGAGGGGGCTGAAGCTTGGTATCGCTGACTGGCATTTGGCCTGCAGCAGCAGATCATTGGAGATCAATGCAGTAGGATGAGCTTCCTCTGACCTCACCTGTCTAATGCTGCCCCCAACCGGCTCTGATCCTCTGCGTAAGCTGCTCCCAGTGGGGGGGGGGGGGGAGTGTGTGTGTGTGTGTGTGTGTGTGTGTGTGTGTGTGTGTGTGTGTGTGTGTGTGTGTGTGTGTGTGTGTGTGTGTGTGTGTGTGTGTGTGTGTGTGTGTGTGTGTGTGTGTGTGTGTGTGTGTGTGTGTGCTGCACTAGGGGTCAGGGCCGCTATGCGGCCCGAACCTTACAAAAATAACAAACAAAAAAACAATTGCCCGACATGGAAACACGTGCAACTGTGCCAGGGTTGAATTGGCGCTGATTGGTCTCGTCTCAATTTTATTTCTGGAGACCAGGAAGTATATCTCGATTCCTTTTTCACGTCTCCAATTTAACGCTTTCTGATATTGGAACATGATTGATTTTGATTCCTCTCCTGATTGTGGCAGTTGCAATGTTATTTTTTACGTGATATTATTGTAGGAAACACGGTTAACCGTTTAGGACTGATGTATGAACTTTTAAAAATGTTGATATAATGGTGACAATGACAATACTGTTCTCTTGCAATGCTACATGCTTGTTCTGTTTTTCAAAGCGACTGTTGACAGATCTCAGGCTGGATTTAAGACATTCACTAGTTCTAGAAGGGCTTGGATCTAATTATGTCATTCTAGAGGAGCATAAAATGCATGTTTAAAGACTGCTTGTTTCTGTTAATATAATTCTTTCTCGTCTGGGCAATTAATCAAATGTATACCATTTACCGACATAATCTTTAGATATATAGATAGGGTATTTGAATAATCAAGAAGCATATAGTTAACAGTTTATATATATATATATATATATATATATATAATAATATCAAGGTGTGGAATGTGTGTGTCGAATTTGAAGTCGGTGCGGCGAACGGTTAATTCGGTGTGTGAACCGCCACAAAGGCCTCTGCTCTGGACAGGGCCCCAATTAGCCAATTGGTCACACCTGATCACCCCTAGATCTCCATATATGGAGCTGGCCTGTTCTGACATCACAATGATGTTCTGCATAGACTCCATATTTTGGCATGCCTGACAAAAAACTCCATATACTGTATGGGCATAAAAGGGACACGGACATAATAACTGGGGGGCATTCATTTCCAACTTGCATCGTTCCAAGTAGGCCAGTGCCCAACGGGCACCGCTCTAGTTTGTCGTAATGATTAATTAATAGTAATCGATAAAATAAATGTATAAACCGTGAAGTCGTATCGCCTAGGCATATCTCATCCTGTTGTCACATATAATCTGACAAAACGTTACCTATAAAGTGGGGGCAGCCCCAAATTGTATTTCAGTTATTTAGTGTCGAGTATTGAAATAAATAATACAGGTATGTCATAGTTTAACAGGTTTAGGAAAATGTGTATGGATGACTGGATTGCAATAAAAAGCAGCAATAGATTCTCTGAAGAGAACCGGTGATAGAGGTGGTGCCTCCATCTAACCTGATCCAAGTGCAATTGCAGAAGATGATTTGGTTCACATACTGTGTGTGTGTGTGTGTGTGTGTGTGTGTGTGTGTCACTGTATAAATGGGTGTGTGATGCAGTTAGGGACTTGGGGGAGGACAGAGAGATGGGGCTCCGTTATAGAGTTAGACTGGAATTTATGGGTCGACAAGAGCTAATTTAGAGCACCAGGAATGAAACTCATACTAGGGAACCATGAGTCTTTTGGTTATTGCATTTGTGAGTGTGCGCGGTATGCGCGCAAGCCGCGCATACACACACACATACACACGCACAATCTCACTTACTATTTGGAATTAAATTCTGTCTGCCAGTATTTAGAAAGAAACTACTCTTGTAAACTCCAGACCCAAAACCTAACCAGCGTATACGTATGTACACATTTCACTTAACACAGCAATCATTAATGAATAAATGGCTTTTGTTTAATTAATTATTTAGCCGTCTATATGTATTCACTTCATGGATAGACTCCTCACCACTACTGCTCATCACTTGCCAGAGCTGCAGAGCAGGGGAACAAAGACCACGTTTCGTTAGACAGTACACTGGCCATTTTGACTACGTTCTGTAATTTCACTTCACACAACACATGGGGAGAAAGCTAGCAAGATGGAAAGGATGCGGCAATGACTCGGAGAGAGCAGGAAAAAAGATTATAATGAGGGAGGACAAAAGAAAATGAGGACATGACGAGGCCAGAGTTGAGTCGGTCGCATATGTCTGTCGCAAAGGGCGAAGCCCCCCGCGGAGGGAGAGATGAAAGGGCAGAGCCAGAATGGGAGGATGAAGCGAGCTGAATTGGATTGATTTGGGTCACGTTCATGCTTGATTTGAACCCAGTTCACATAAATACTGTAGACGATGGCATCTGCTGGGGTCAAGCATAGCATAGCGGTTACACACCAGCATTCCAAACGCCTGCTATTCCGACGTATTGCCATTCTGAAGCGCTGCATTACTAACCCTAAACCTAACCGTACGAGGAAGCCACATAGTCGGAATGGTGGTGAATCAGAATGCCACTCTGTCCCGAAGCATATAGCCTTCAGCTGTAAGTGATTCCGACCTCTTGAACCATTTGAAGAGGTTGAAGAGAGTTACAATAGTCGAGTTTTGACAACAGTCTTGTCAAAACTCGACTATTGTAACTCCCTCCTTACTGGCCTACCAGCATGTGCACTTAAGCCTCTCCAGCTGATCCAAAATGCCGCAGCTCGCTTGGTCTTCAACCAGCCAAAATTCTCACATGTCTCCCCCCTGCTCCGCTCCCTCCACTGGCTCCCGGTCGCTGCCCGCACAGAATACAAAACTCTGATGCTGGCATTCAAGGCAACCAAAGGTATGGCTCCCCCATATCTTGCAAGTATGATTGAACCCTACAAACCCTCCCGCGCACTCAGATCAGCCAACGCAGGGAAGTACCCTCACTAAAAACGCCGGGACAACGCTCCACACGTCCCAAACTCTTCTCCCTTCTGGCTCCAAAACTGTGGAATGCACTTCCCATTGCAGTCAGAACTGCAGCATCACTCCCAATCTTCCGCCCTAGTCTGAAAACCCACCTTTTTAGATCATCATGGCCCATAGCACTTACCCTACCCCTTAGATAGCATTTCTGTAGACTTAGATAGCATCTGATACAGACTTATAGCATGTTATGTAGACGGCACTATAATTGCATTGTATAGAGTCATAGCACGCCATAGTACATATGTATAGCATAGTAGTATATATATATAGTTTATATGTATAGTCTCATAATATAGATATTCCACTGTTACTTTCTTAGCTTACGCATGTTTTATGATAAATGCTTTTTTGTGATGTATTCCCATGCTTTTGTTCTTGCTTATTGTAAGTCGCTCTGGATTAAGAGCGTCTGCTAAATGCCTACATTGTAAATTGTTTAGTTTAGTTTTCATCTGTACTTCAAAAATACAGAGGGAAGGGAGTCTTCTACAGTATGAGCAGTGCAACATGTTGAATCCTGGCATTACATTCATCTCCAGTAGACTTGACTACTGAAGTCTATAACGGTGTCTTTTACGGTCTCCATAAAAATCTGCCTGCAGTTGATTCAGAACCTGCTACTGGACTCCTTACTAATAGAACCTTGCAGTCCCGCCCCCTTCCAGAACGACGAGGGCACCAGGAAATATTTCATTTATTTCCCATAGACGTCTCCAAAAGTAATTATTTAAAGGCATTTAAGCCTCGGACAAAGCCAACAGCTGAGTTGACTAATCATGACAATAAATGTTTTGGGCAGAACAAATAATTTGAAAAAAAAAAAAAAACCCTCGTCTTTTTCTTCTTCTTTCTAATTAAATAAATAGGTAACATGTCATTGTTCTCTAACCCTAAGCTCACTCGCCACGTAGGTTGCTAACCCTAACCTCAGTCTTCTTAACTGACCATGCAGTCCCATAAAAGTGCTTTGCCTTACCTTGCCTTCCTTCAGGCCACTTAACAGTTTTGACACCATTGGCGTAGATCTACGTCGCGAGACATGGCCAAAGCATTTCTCAAAAAACGTTGAGAACCCCTGCTCTACAGTACTACTCTCAATCCTCACTGACTTTTCCATCCCTCTCCCTCCCTCCAGGTGGCCTTCCATACGAGTTCATCCTCACTGACTTCTCTATCCCTCTCTCCCTCCCTCCAGGTGGCCTTCCATACGAGTTCATCCTCACTGACTTCTCTATCCCTCTCTCCCTCCCTCCAGGTGGCCTTCCATACGAGTTCATCCTCACTGACTTCTCTATCCCTCTCTCCCTCCCTCCAGGTGGCCTTCCATACGAGTTCAAGGTGGTGATCGCTGGGAACCACGAGCTGACCTTTGATAAGGACTTTATGGCCGAGTTGGTCAAGCAGGATTACTACCGTTTCCCCTCGGTGTCCAAACTCAAACCCGAGGACTTTGACGATGTCCAGACCCTCCTCTCGAACGGCGTGTACCTGCAGGACTCGGACGTCACCGTGAAGGGATTCCGGATATACGGCGCTCCGTGGTAAGCTTGCCATTTTGCATCCATGTATTTCTGTAGGTATACGTCTGTCTCGACTCATGTGCCTCATCTCCAACTACATGTCTGTGCGCCTCACAAACACACTCCCCCAACTAATTCTAAAGGCTGCTACCTTTTCCTTCCTCTCTAAGCATCTCTAGTTACATCACATGTGACTTTGTTCCTCTGCCTCCACCCAGTTACACTTGATGTAGAGCACAGCAAAGGTGTGTGCGTGTGCGCGTGTGTGCGGGGGCGTGCGGTTCCCTGGCTGGTTTCCAGCTTCCCCCCCCCCTTGCTGTATTGGACAGTATGGGTCCCTAACGCGCAGGGTGTTGTACTCAGCACACACACTCTATTATGGACCTGGGACGTTGGCTGGCTCTCCAGGCTTACATTACACCTGTGTTTTGACATGGGGTTAAGTGATACGCGTGGTACTGGGACACTCTATCTATAGTGTGTTCTGAGGAGAATCGGTAACAAGGGAGAGGGTGTGTGTTCATGGGTGAGGTGACACTGAGCTTGGTCACATGCGGCTGCGTCCTACTGTATGTGAGAGATAGATAGTGAAGATAGTGATGGCAAAAGCTTTCACGATATGTGTAGACCAAAATGGGGATATTGGGTATTTATCGGATACCTAGAGCTCTAACCGTATGCCATACCTTAGCCACAAGCATTCACTATTCTCCGTGAATTACGCATTGAGGCGCTTCCACTATGCGTAAATGGTATCTTGCGGCCACTATACATTATGCAGCCGACACCTTTTATTTGCGAGTGGAGGTGTGTCTGTAGGGCGTGTTGATGCGCTTTCCCTATAATTGCTACCGTATTTTATGCGCACAGGTTTGGGACAACAGAAAGCGCCTCCTCAAACCACCCGTAATGCGAATTCCGTTTGATAAAAGAATGCGCTCCTGAGTTTGAGCTGCCGTGGCTTGATGCATGTTGCAGAACATTCACAGCTCAGTGGTCTCGTTCTGTCTTCATTCTCCACAAATCTTTGTGATTGTAATTTCCCTATAATCAGCAGTGTCAATTCCTTGTGTCCATTGTGTTTAATTGTCTATAAAATGAATTGTATGGCGATTTTCCAAGTGCTCGAAGCACTTTACAGTTTACAATGGTTCATTCATTCACATTGGGAGTTTGGGAGGTAAAGTGGCAAACAGTCGATGTCAGCGACCTCACTTCCCACATTCACACACCGCTCACACACAGCTCACACCGACCGACTCATTGGAGGCAATGTAGTGTTCAGTGTCTTGCCCAAGGACACTGGGCAAGACGGGATTCGAACCGCCGACCCATGGATAATTGCTGGACGACTTGCTGTACCTCCTGAGCCACAGTTGCCCCAAAGTCTAGTCAAAGAAGTTATTTGATTTGTGCCATGGCGCATTGTGTGTGATTCACTCTCCTCGTTCAGTTTCATCACCCCATTGCGCAGCAAATATTTAATGGATTACAATAATATCAGTAACACGGGTGGGTTGATAAAAGGACTGAGAGGGTGATACTAATAACTTTCACTTAAAAATTGGAAAAATAGCAGATCTACAAGATGCAACTCGTGAGCTTGTAGGTCGACTATTATTGCTACTTTTAGTAAACTGCAGTGTAGTATGATGAAGGAAGGCATTAATTTACAAAGTTTCTGCCCGACAACGACAACGTTTGGTCATGACTTCCTCTTATGCTCTTATGCTTTGAGGCCAGAAAAATGCATTTTGGCAAGTGAATAATTTGACCCAGTCAGGAATTGAAGAGCTTGTGCTGGTGGTGGTTACATTGGTGCTGTAGTTCTCATTGTGCATTGGAAGAACAACCACCAACTGCCTGTCGGTAATGCATGTGATTCTCAGAAGCAGTGCCTCCATACTATTTAAATTAACATTTCTATGTGACCCGTTCCTGTGGTGGCTCTCCTGTGTGTCCCCTTCTCTCTGCTCTGTTTTCTCGCTCTTTCCGCCGAGTTTCTTTCACAAGTCTGGTCTGGCCTTTAAATAGCTATTGAGGTCACACCTCCATCCTTTAGTGTCTATAATTAGCGGGCCACCAGTCACGCCGGCCAGGCTAAACAAGCAGGGGAGGGAGACAGCGAGGGCTCCCAGCGCGGTGTTCCTCGGACATTGCAGCTGCGGCTCAGCCAAGGCAGGAAACCAGAGAGGATATCTCTCTTTCTCTCTCTCTCGCTCTCTCTCTCTCTCTCTCTCCCTCACTCTCTCTCTCCCTCTCCCTCTCCCGCCATCAACTTCTTGTTTGTCTTTAGCTTTGCTTTAGAAGAGGAAGGATCATACTGTCCCCTCTCCCCCCTTCTCTCCCTCCCTGGTGAGCGTTTAGTGTGAGGGCTGCTAAGTGTCTATTGTGACAGCTTGGGGGTCTCGTGAGAGGCAGAGTGGACAGCTTGGCGGTTGCCCTCCCTCTCCAACCGACTCAACCCTGCTCACCTCCCATCACTCCCATATGCCACTGTGGCCCGAGCCGTGGCCTGTGCTTGTCCGGCGTGAGGTCTCACTTAGCCCCTGCAGTGACCCCTCACACCTCCTCACGACCAGCACGTCGGCAGCATGCCACCTGGGTGGGCCTGCTGCCAGGGAGGGGGCCGGCGGAGCCCGCCGCAAGCTGCTCCAGTCACGATATACACCCGCTCCGAATGAGGCTCGTACCGGAATAGGACGAATAAAACGTAAAAAATGTCATGCCTATTGGTGGTTAAAAAATGTAAAGTCCAATGAGTTGGTCAGTGTGAGCTCACCACCATTGGTGTGTGAATGTTGGAAGTGACGACACTGGTGTCGACTGTTCGCCGATTCACCTCTCGCTGTCAGTGGTACGGTACGGCACAGGGCTGAGATCAGAGTTATACTGTAGCTGCTTCAAGGGCAAATTGACCCATAACAAGTTAGGCTGTACCAAAACAATACCTCTCCGGGCTAGTGGAGACATCTAGGCTTGTAAAAGCTACCACATTTCATAATGTGTATATATATATATATATATGCAACCATAACAACAACAATATAGTAATAATTCTTCTGCAATACCAAAAAGTGATCCCTCGTATTTGATATTATGATCAGAACAGCCTGGGTTGTACCACAAGGATATCATATTGCGTATCACTGAGCTCTGCCTGTGACATTTGTCAAATCCCCAGATCACAGACATTTACAGAAAGCTTCTCAAGTTTTCTTCCACACAATTGTGTGTGTCTGTACATACAGTACACTGTACAGTGTACCATATCTTCAAATAGGTGCAACTGTTTATCATGTTGCAATGTTGGTTGCCATGGATGACTACTGGTATTAATTCCTTCATATTTAGCCTACTTCAGCTTTTAATATACACAAACAAATAAGTTGTATATTTTTTCCTCTCGTATTTTGTTGTGGGCAGGTTTTAGTGAGTGCATTAGGGTAAAACGTCATGCATGCTCTTAAAAATGCTCAACATGTACAAATGTAGTTTGATATTAACTAAGTTAAAAAAAAAAAAAAAGTTTGAATGGGAGAAAAGGGAGATTTATTATTTACTGCTACGACCCATAGCGACCCACAGTGTTTTGGTAAGCACTGTTCTAATGAGCATGCTCTGGCACAGGTGGAGAGAGTGAGGTTGGTGCAGCCTGTACAGTATACTGTATGCAGAACACAACAAACCGCTGACTGTGAAGCAGCTACTTTTCCTTTTTTTCTCGTCTCAGCTACAGTCAATATTTGTATTTTAAAACACCAAAAAGTGGGAATAGCTGGACTATATATATAGCTGGACTATATATATAGCTACATGTGGGTGGTAACACCTTTTGCGCATATGATTTGTGATATTTCTTTTTAAGCTCCACTGATCCGACCGACTTCCCCCCTCGGAGCATAGGTCCTCGGAGATACACACGCTGAGTTTTAAGTCTCTAGTTGGGGTGGTTCTTGACTTACGCTGGTGACACTCACAAAGATTTAGAACATTTATAATAGGATTAACTAGACACATTTTAAAACAACCTTGAAAAGTAAGCGTTCTTATTTGATTCAGTGCTCCTTGAACCAGTATATTTTGTTGGAAAGGGGCAGTGAGTGTATTTCGCAAGGAATTCTGTTTTAGTAGTAGTCTTTTAGTCATGTTAGATTGTTGTCTCCACCAGGCCGAAGGCATGGGGGGAGAGTATGTTTTGCACTCCGTCCGTCCGTCCGTCCGTCCGTCCGTCCGTGTGTCCGTCCGTCCGTGTGTCCGTGAGCAGCTAATCTCCGGCACCGTTAACCCGGTCGATGCCAAATTTTGCACACACACTCCCTGGATGCCAACGATGAACCTCTGCCCCAAAATTTCCAGAACGGCCTGTTATAGCGCCACCAGGAGGCCGCTTTGTGCAAAACAAGTTTTTGCACAGTACACCTACAGATTTTGTCCAAACATCGCGCAAATCGGTACACAGTCTCTCTAGAGCCATTCAACGAAACGGGTCTTTCAGATTTCTCACACTCCATCCTGATTGGTTAAGATTGGCTTCCAAAGTTCACAGGAGTGCTCAGTTTCAAACAAAATGCTGCAAATCATGAACACATCGCGTGATTTCCGTGAAATTGTGCATGCACATTCCCACTAGGCCGAGGAAGAAATGCCACATGAACAATTTCAACTCAGCCTCAAGGTGGCGCTATAACTGGCCGAAAAGTGTTTTTACCTCTAATTTTACTTTTGTCGCCCTTTTATCCAACCACCAGATGAAGGCAAGCTGCAATGTCCTACATTCCTATCCTGGTGGAGACCTGTGCCCAGAAGGGCACTTTTTCTAGTTTTATTTCTCTTTCTCACTCTCTGATTCTCTTAACTGAAGGCGTGTCTCTGTGCAGTGCTGTCTGTCTGTTGGCAGGCTGCATGTAGTTGTACACATGTGTGTCATTGTTAACCACGCTCACTGTGTGTCTGTCTGAGGAATAGCAAAACTTCTGTTGGGGAAAAAACAAAAAAAAACAAAACAGAATTGAAAACAACAGAAATCAAATGACAGAAACATACACAGAAAACTATTGGTACCGTTTACGTTTCAGTAAGCCATAGCTATCAATTCATTATTTTCACATCTGTGGATTACTAGAAAACAGAAATCATCCTTTTTTTGGTACATAGCCAATTTTTCTTGCTGTTAATGTTGCGTGCAAAATTATTTTTTCTTTTTTTGGAAAGGGCTGATGCATTGCTGACCGGAGTAGGGTAAAGAGTGAGAGGGAGAAACAACAGACTCTGTAATGACAGACGCTTAACAGAGCTGATACTTGACCCACCTCCTCCCATATCTCTCTCTCTGTTTCTCCACATCTGTCTGTCTCTCTCTCACTATTTATTTCTGTGCATATGTTTTGTATCCCCCCCCACCCCTTCTTTCTCTCAATCAGTTTTTCCGTCTCTATTTCTTGCATTATATTGCTCTCTCCTTCTATTTATCTCTCTTTCCTCCATCTGTCTCTCCCCACTGTCTCATTCTGTCTGTTGATCTATCGCTTGCTTTCACCCTCTCTCTCTCTCACACACACACACACACACACACACACGCGCGCACACACACACACACACACACCCCAGAGGGACAAGCAACCCTCTGTGAGCTGTCAGTCAGATCTTCACCAGGGAGGTGTGGGTAACGTCTCCGGTCCAAACATCGTTTCCCACCATAAGACGACACTTGGAATGATGTCTTATACTCTCTTGTCGGCAGGATTGTGTGACCGCGGACTTTATCTAACTTTCTGTCATAGCTTCACGGATGAGGGGGATTTTAATGTTCCAGTTGGTTACCTGGATATTGCAGTAGTATAATATTAGACATAAGTATAATGTACAAGTACGTGCCCAATGTCAAAAAAATAAATGTGCATTAAGGATCAGTTTCAAGGGTTAATTAATTCAGGTCTAGAGATTATTTACAGTTTAAGTTCAGGTTTCAAATGAATTCCAATAATAACATATCTTAACTAGAAAAAGTGCCCTTCTGGGCACAGGTCTCCACCAGGAGGATAGGAATGTTTAGGAGTAATATAAACATGTTTTTTGTTTGTTTGTTTGTCAGCCTAGTAGGAAAGTGCGTGAAAGATTTCACGTCAAATTGCACGCTGCGTTCATGATTTGAGGCCAATCCTGCAAAATTTGAAAGCCAATGTTAGCCAATTAGGATGGAATATGAAATATCAGACACATCCGTCTTGAGCACATGACTATGGAGATACTGTGTAACGATTTGCGGGATTTTTGGACAAAATCCGGAGGAGTAATATCCAAAAATGTGTTTTACAAAAGTCGGCCTCCTGGTGGCGCTCTAAAAGCCAGATGTGAACTAGAGAGACTGTGTACCAATTTGCGCGATCTTTGGCCAAAATCTGTAGGTGTACTGTGCAAAAACCTGTTTTGCACAAAGCGGCCTCCTGGTGGCGCTATAACAGGCCGTTCTGGAAATTTTGGGGCATAGGTTCATCGTTGGCATCCAGGGAGTGTGTGTGCAAAATTTGGCATCAACCGGGTTAACGGTGCCGGAGATTAGCTGCTCACGGACACACACACGGACGGACACACGGACACACGGACGGAGTGCAAAACATACTCTCCCCCCATGCCTTCGGCCTGGTGGAGACAATAATATAATGTATTTTATATAAGAAGCAGTTTGATTGCAACCTTTTATTTTCCTGTGCTCAGTCAGTGTCTCCCTTTCTCTCACACAAACACACACACACACACACGTATTGCAGTGGGAACGGTAGGCAGTGAACACAGTTATGTGTGAAATCCTGTTGGTTTTCTTGACTCTGATAAGCTCCAGTGATAGATTCTCTAGAGACCTGAGCAGCGCAGTAATGGTGCGTGCGTGCGTGCGTGCGTGCGTGCGTACGTGCGTGTGCGTGTGTGTGTGTGAGAGACCAACAGACAAAGAAAATGAGTTACCCTCATGTGTGATTCTGAGTTTGACCACAGACTGTCTTCCTGCAGGTCGGAGGTCAAAATGCTGTTACTCCCCGTGATGCCTCCTTTTCTCTCATTGCTTCCATCCCACCACCATTCATTGCACATTATCCCTCCCACTCCTCTCGAGGTGGGCGATATGACACACATATAGATGAATACAAAATGATGGCAGAATGATGACCCATAATATTTATTTTCATGTTGGTTTTAAATATGATTTTATTATAATTAATATATGATATGATGATTTTTATATATATATATATATATATATATATATATATATGTGTATGTGTTTTGGCATTCAGTGTACAGCTGTGGAAGTCTTATGAAAACATTCATTGTCTCCATCAGAAGGCATGGGGAGAGTATGTTTGCAAACTTTGCTGTGTGTGTGTGTGTGTGTGTGTGTGTGTGTGTGTGTGTGTGTGTGTGTGTGTGTGTGTGTGTGTGTGTGTGTGTGTGTGTGTGTGTGTGTGTGTGTGTGTGTGTGTGTGTGTGTGTGTGTGTGTGTGTGTGTGTGTGTGTGTGTGTGTGTGTGTGTGTGTGTGTGTGTGTGTCAAATCATGAACACTGTGTGCAATTTATGTGAAATCCTTCACAGACTTTCCTCCTAGGCTGAGGAATAAATCTCACCCTTTTCACATTGGCCTGTTATAGCGCCACCAACAGGTGGATTATGCACTCACTCAATGGTGCACTCATTTTACCACGATCTATACAATCTCTCTGAATAGGCAGATCCTGGAGACATTTTATTGTTAATAATAACAAACAAATTAATTGTTGTATCGCACACCCCTACTCACCAGTTGCACTTCAGGAATATGAACTAAGTTGCAACATTGTGTACATGTGTATTGGCAGGCTGCTCTGTTTTTTCGGCATTTCCCGACATTTTTCCAAAGGAAAAAAACCCTGCAGCAGTCTGCAAAGAGCTTTACTTTAATTTAATCCTGAGTGTACAAGCACAGGAAGAGGGAGGATACTGTGAGATGTGGGGGTCAGACAGTTAGTAGGGAGGATACTGTGAGATGTGGGGGTCAGGCAGTTAGTAGGGAGGATACTGTGAGATGTGGGGGTCAGACAGTTAGTAGGGAGGATACTGTGAGATGTGGGGGTCAGGCAGTTTGGAGTAGGGAGGATACTGTGAGATGTGGGGGTCAGGCAGTTAGTAGGGAGGATACTGTGAGATGTGGGGGTCAGACAGTTAGTAGGGAGGATACTGTGAGATGTGGGGGTCAGACAGTTAGTAGGGAGGATACTGTGAGATGTGGGGGTCAGACAGTTAGTAGGGAGGATACTGTGAGATGTGGGAGTCAGGCAGTTAGTAGGGAGGATACTGTGAGATGTGGGGGTCAGACAGTTAGTAGGGAGGATACTGTGAGATGTGGGGGTCAGACAGTTAGTAGGGAGGATACTGTGAGATGTGGGGGTCAGACAGTTAGTAGGGAGGATACTGTGAGATGTGGGGGTCAGACAGTTAGTAGGGAGGATACTGTGAGATGTGGGGGTCAGACAGTTAGTAGGGAGGATACTGTGAGATGTGGGGGTCAGACAATTAGTAGGGAGGATACTGTGAGATGTGGGGGTCAGACAGTTAGTAGGGAGGATACTGTGAGATGTGGGGGTCAGACAGTTAGTAGGGAGGATACTGTGAGATGTGGGGGTCAGACAGTTAATAGGGAGGATACTGTGAGATGTGGGGGTCAGGCAGTTAGTAGGGAGGATACTGTGAGATGTGGGGGTCAGACAGTTTGGAGTAGGGAGGATACTGTGAGATGTGGGGGTCAGACAGTTAGTAGGGAGGATACTGTGAGATGTGGGGGTCAGACAGTTAGTAGGGAGGATACTGTGAGATGTGGGGGTCAGACAGTTAGTAGGGAGGATACTGTGAGATGTGGGGGTCAGACAGTTAGTAGGGAGGATACTGTGAGATGTGGGGGTCAGACAGTTAGTAGGGAGGATACTGTGAGATGTGGGGGTCAGACAGTTAGTAGGGATGATACTGTGAGATGTGGGGGTCAGACAGTTAGTAGGGAGGATACTGTGAGATGTGGGGGTCAGGCAGTTAGTAGGGAGGATACTGTGAGATGTGGGGGTCAGACAGTTTGGAGTAGGGAGGATACTGTGAGATGTGGGGGTCAGACAGTTAGTAGGGAGGATACTGTGAGATGTGGGGGTCAGACAGTTAGTAGGGAGGATACTGTGAGATGTGGGGGTCAGACAGTTTGTAGTAGGGAGGATACTGTGAGATGTGGGGGTCAGACAGTTAGTAGGGAGGATACTGTGAGATGTGGGGGTCAGACAGTTTGGAGTAGGGAGGATACTGTGAGATGTGGGGGTCAGACAGTTAGTAGGGAGGATACTGTGAGATGTGGGGGTCAGACAGTTAGTAGGGAGGATACTGTGAGATGTGGGGGTCAGACAGTTAGTAGGGAGGATACTGTGAGATGTGGGGGTCAGACAGTTAGTAGGGAGGATACTGTGAGATGTGGGGGTCAGACAGTTAGTAGGGAGGATACTGTGAGATGTGGGGGTCAGACAGTTAGTAGGGAGGATACTGTGAGATGTGGGGGTCAGACAGTTATAGGGAGGATACTGTGAGATGTGGGGGTCAGACAGTTAGTAGGGAGGATACTGTGAGATGTGGGGGTCAGACAGTTAGTAGGGAGGATACTGTGAGATGTGGGGGTCAGACAGTTTGGAGTAGGGAGGATACTGTGAGATGTGGGGGTCAGACAGTTAGTAGGGAGGATACTGTGAGATGTGGGGGTCAGACAGTTAGTAGGAGGATACTGTGAGATGTGGGGGTCAGACAGTTAGTAGGGAGGATACTGTGAGATGTGGGGGTCAGACAGTTAGTAGGGAGGATACTGTGAGATGTGGGGGTCAGACAGTTAGTAGGGAGGATACTGTGAGATGTGGGGGTCAGACAGTTTGGAGTAGGGAGGATACTGTGAGATGTGGGGGTCAGACAGTTAGTAGGGAGGATACTGTGAGATGTGGGGGTCAGACAGTTTGGAGTAGGGAGGATACTGTGAGATGTGGGGGTCAGACAGTTAGTAGGGAGGATACTGTGAGATGTGGGGGTCAGGCAGTTAATAGGGAGGATACTGTGAGATGTGGGGGTCAGACAGTTAGTAGGGAGGATACTGTGAGATGTGGGGGTCAGACAGTTAGTAGGGAGGATACTGTGAGATGTGGGGGTCAGGCAGTTAGTAGGGAGGATACTGTGAGATGTGGGGGTCAGACAGTTAGTAGGGAGGATACTGTGAGATGTGGGGGTCAGACAGTTTGGAGTAGGGAGGATACTGTGAGATGTGGGGGTCAGACAGTTAGTAGGGAGGATACTGTGAGATGTGGGGGTCAGACAGTTTGGAGTAGGGAGGATACTGTGAGATGTGGGGGTCAGACAGTTTGGAGTAGGGAGGATACTGTGAGATGTGGGGGTCAGGCAGTTAGTAGGGAGGATACTGTGAGATGTGGGGGTCAGACAGTTTGGAGTAGGGAGGATACTGTGAGATGTGGGGGTCAGACAGTTTGGAGTAGGGAGGATACTGTGAGATGTGGGGGTCAGACAGTTAGTAGGAAGGATACTGTGAGATGTGGGGGTCAGACAGTTAGTAGGGAGGATACTGTGAGATGTGGGGGTCAGACAGTTAGTAGGGAGGATACTGTGAGATGTGGGGGTCAGACAGTTTGGAGTAGGGAGGATACTGTGAGATGTGGGGGTCAGACAGTTAGTAGGGAGGATACTGTGAGATGTGGGGGTCAGACAGTTTGGAGTAGGGAGGATACTGTGAGATGTGGGGGTCAGGCAGTTAGTAGGGAGGATACTGTGAGATGTGGGGGTCAGGCAGTTAGTAGGGAGGATACTGTGAGATGTGGGGGTCAGGCAGTTAGTAGGGAGGATACTGTGAGATGTGGGGGTCAGACAGTTAGTAGGGAGGATACTGTGAGATGTGGGGGTCAGACAGTTAGTAGGGAGGATACTGTGAGATGTGGGGGTCAGACAGTTAGTAGGGAGGATACTGTGAGATGTGGGGGTCAGGCAGTTAGTAGGGAGGATACTGTGAGATGTGGGGGTCAGACAGTTAGTAGGGAGGATACTGTGAGATGTGGGGGTCAGGCAGTTAGTAGGGAGGATACTGTGAGATGTGGGGGTCAGGCAGTTAGTAGGGAGGATACTGTGAGATGTGGGGGTCAGACAGTTAGTAGGGAGGATACTGTGAGATGTGGGGGTCAGACAGTTAGTAGGGAGGATACTGTGAGATGTGGGGGTCAGACAGTTAGTAGGGAGGATACTGTGAGATGTGGGGGTCAGACAGTTAGTAGGGAGGATACTGTGAGATGTGGGGGTCAGACAGTTAGTAGGGAGGATACTGTGAGATGTGGGGGTCAGACAGTTAGTAGGGAGGATACTGTGAGATGTGGGGGTCAGACAGTTAGTAGGGAGGATACTGTGAGATGTGGGGGTCAGACAGTTTGGAGTAGGGAGGATACTGTGAGATGTGGGGGTCAGACAGTTAGTAGGGAGGATACTGTGAGATGTGGGGGTCAGACAGTTTGGGTGGTATCCATTAAGGGACAGGACTCGGTGCGTCAGTCTGTGGGGTTTGTTTTGCTGGTTTCCCTCTCTCTTCTGATTGGCCATGACAGGCACACACACACACACACACACACACAGCTCTCTTTCTCTCACTCAGGAAGTGGTCTTTTGTTGGGGAACATCCTGGTGCCGTAGACTGGCCCCATTTCACACACACACACACACACAGAGAGAGAGTGGTGCAAAGTTGGGAAAGAGCGCAGCACTTGAGTGGCAGGATTATGGACAAGTGGAGATCATCAACTGGTGGATTTTGCCTCCTGAAACTGATGGGAGTGTGTTGTCGACCTCCACTGTCATTGGAATGCATTGTTGTGTCTGATTAGCTGACATAATGAAAGTAAAATTTGCTTTGGATTGCCTTGTGTTACTTGGATCAAGTGTTTGCGTGTATTCCTTTAGTTGGATAACCCCTGAGTCACCATTTTGTGAGTGCCCGTCTCTGTCAATTTGTGTTGGCACTGTGCCTAATAAAGAACTCTCCTTCCCTCTCCTGAAGGGTAGGCCTATATGGCAGCATACACAGTAAAGTCCTCAGAGTTAATTTAACTATGAACATGTGTACAAGCTCAGAGTTGCAAATGGATAAATGTACTGCCAACTTCAGTAAATATAGCGACTGGCGACCACAAACTGAACAGCACAGGATATATATATAAAAATATAAAAAGGGAGTTACTCTCGAACAGAGGTGAAACACGTTTACAACTTGCGTGAATGACTGAACGCAGCTCTATTCATGTCGCTTAGGACATACCGGTACACTATCCATAAAACAAATTGACTTGTCTTGTACGGAAAAAATGTGCTGTGTTTACTCTGAACGCTTCTTGATAACTTTATAAGTGTAATTCTTTAATGTGATTTAAATGCATGTCTGTGGGAGTCTCTTCGTATGTTCTTTACACTACAGGTCCTCTCCTATGTACCCACCTACAGTATGTCCTTTACGTGTGTGTGTTTGATTGATTGATTGATTTATTAACAGTTTGCAGAAT
The DNA here is from genome assembly GCF_964188405.1 of Protomyctophum parallelum. Classification (NCBI taxonomy): domain Eukaryota; kingdom Metazoa; phylum Chordata; class Actinopteri; order Myctophiformes; family Myctophidae; genus Protomyctophum; species Protomyctophum parallelum. The sequence continues at coordinate 32,586,284 of NC_139699.1, forward strand.
TACAGTACATTTCAAGTACAACTCAATACAAAAAAACTGTTAACTGTGAGTGGACGACACCATAAAGCATTACACCTTTTACACATTTACAATGCGTGTGCGCGTGCGGCAGCTGTCAGTGGAAGAAGTTTGTGTCAAGTTTTTCAGACTTATACTGTTGACCTGCACTTTTAAGTGCATCAAAAAAATCATTTGAAACTGTACACAGTAAAATCCACAGTATTAATTTAACTCTCATGTACAGTTGGAACCTATTTATGGCCCATTACGGGTCCAACATTTGGACAGATTGTAGATACTAAATATATTTGAATTGATGATGCTGACTCCTGTATATTGCCTCCAATATTGGGAAATTAACTGTGTGACATGGACTGTACACTAGACATACTATACTATATAATATTAGGACACTAAATGTACTGTGCGTACCCACAGACATTTACTATGTATACATTTTAATTGGTTTTGCTTATGCATTCATAATTGATTGTACTACGTAGTATTTTGTAGTTTGTACACATTTCAGGCACGTGTGATGGCGCTACGTAGCTCACGTTTGGGTTTGGTGGTGTGCAGTGGTGCATGAACGTAGAAGAAATCCAATTTGGCTCATGCTACTGTATGTGACAACAACCGAATGTTAATGGATCACCTCCTAAACCATCTATACAAACAATCTTATGCTCTTATTAATATACATTTCTTTATACATTTGTACACTAATGCCGCAGTGTTAATGTTGCTTGGTGTCTGTACCGGTGCTTGTGGCTGGTATAGATGTTTGGTGGCTAGTACTGGGCTGGCATTTAGTGGCTGGCACTATAGTGCACTGCTGGTTGGTACCAGCACTGTGCTGGCTGGTATACCAGCACTGTGCTGGCTGGTATACCAGCACTGTGCTGGCTGGTATACCAGCACTGTGCTGGCTGGTATACCAGCACTGTGCTGGCTGATGCATGGGCAGCCGTACGTTACTGATACCGCAGGGGGATTTAACTCGCTGCACATCACAGACTGCATGGAGCCTGCCTACGGAAAGACGGAAAAGGGGGAGGGGAGGCTAGACGAGGGGCTGAGGAGGAGGAGGAGGAGGGGTGGTGGGGTTTGGGGTCAGGGAGGCTGTGTGTCGAGGGAAAGGGGGCAGGGAGCTTGTTCTTGGGGCAAGGCCACTGTGTGTGTGTGTGTGTGTGTGTGTGTGGAATGTGTTTCCCAGACTGTGTCAGTGGAGTGAATGAGGGGGTTAAGTGATGGATTTGTCATTGCGCCCTTGCTCTCTGCAGCATGACGGCTCACCGCATTGCTTGCTAAATGACTCGCCATGCACGTGCACATGCGCACAAATACACTGAAATAAACTCGGTTACATGCACATGCAAACACACAGGCACACACACACAGTGTCACACACGCAGGCATTCACGCACATTGGTATGCAGAGACCTAGAAATAAACACACACACACACACACACACCTAAAGAGAGTACTACATCAGTCTTTCTACTCTTATGCAATGGAAATATCATGGTACGCATTCAAGAGTACAGCATACCATACCATAGACACGAATGCACACAATCCTGAATCCCACATGAAGACAAGACACGCGCACTGAATGCTCTCATGTCTGCCCCCTCTCCTCTCCCACGTACCCCTGTACCCTTGCCCCCCCGTCCAAGGTTTAAGCCCCCAATATGTCACGGAGAGAGTGATGTCGTCTAGGCTAGACATTTAATACAACTCCCCACGGTGGCTCTCCGTCCGAGTATCACTCACACATCCAGGCACGCACAGCTCCGTGACCAAAAAAAATCAAACCAGCAACTCCATCAAACACTATGACAGTGTGCGGGGGTTGGGGGGGCTGACGCAGCCAAAAAAAAAAAAAAACGCATCGCTGGTTTGAACCCACGGCTCTCAAGTTGGTTTCCTGCAGTTTGTGGGGGCGAGATGTTTCTTTGTCTTTTAACCTTTTGATTTCAGCCGCTGTGAGGCAGCGGAGCATCGATGCTCTTTCCCTTTGCTTCACACTTCGTATGGTTGCACATCCACATGATACGCACAGCACAACCCACAGACTTTCTACTGCAGGCTTCTGGGTGGGTGGTTGGGGGCAGTGGTGAAACGTAACTAATATTGAGGTACTTTACTACGTTCACTTTCACGCAGTATTTCCAATTTTCAATACTTTTACTTCTACTCCACTAATCTTCTACTCCACTAATCTTCTACTCCACTAATCTTCTACTCCACTAATCTTCTACTCCACTAATCTCGGATTCAAATATTATACTTTTTTTTAAATGAGACATTCTGCACAATGACTACTTCTACTTTTTAATTTTGAAGCCAATACTTTTACTCCCTTGAATTTTAGACTTTTTTTTTTTTTTTTAAGATATTTTTTTGCGGCTTACGCCTTTTATTGATTTTTGAAGGGACAGACAGTAGGCTGACAGGAAACGGGAGAGAGATGGGGGGATGACATGCAGTAAAGGCCGTGTCGGGTCCGGGAGTCGAACCCGCGGCACACTGCGACTGGATTACCAGTCCGGTGCCCAGACCGTTACGCTACGACCTGGGCCGAATTCCAGACTTTTAGGAGTATTTCTACATTGCAGTATTGATACTTTTACTCGGGCATGTGAATACTTTTTCCACCACTGGTTGGGAGTTGTGTGCCTCACGTTATCCAATGGAGACCATGTTTTCTCACGTCCAAGTTAAATATCATGGACATTTAGCGCTCGTCATATCATACCCCACCCAACATGTAGAAGTAGAATGTCTGTATTCTCTGTATGTGTAAGTTCTACAGTATCAGTGAGTGAGGCGTTACTGACTATGTATGTGTGTTGTCTGTATGAAATCTAGGTGTATGCGTGCACGCACGTATGTATTGTGTGCGAAAGAGGCAGACGGAAAAGGAAAAGTGAGAGAGAAGGCCAACCCAGTCAACCTTGTCAGGAGGTGTGGACAGGCCCTGTCCCTTTGATGGGGACACCGGGAGACAGATGTGGAACAGAGTGAGGCCCAAAAGAGTTCTTTGTCTGGACCGTAACGAATGGCTTTCTTTAATGCGGCTGCTCTCCCCCCCCCCCCCCCCCCCCCCCTCAGCTCAGGCCTCCCTGGAAGTACACTTCATTTCACTCGCACATGCTGCAACAATATGTCATGTGTTGGCCCATGTTTCAGCATATATACAAAGAATCTGCTAAATAATAAATTCACAACTTACGCTATACATATATTTTTGGCACTCATAATAATTACCTATATCCTCTCCCATATAGCATTGTCCAGAATCTGTTTGGCCATTTATTAGTATGTTTTGAAATATGTTGCAAATTAACCTTTTTTATTTTTATTTTTTTGCGGCATTATTTTTGTATTCATGCTGCTATACAGTACATGCAGGATGCGATGAAACAGCAATATATTGATCTGTACTCTGTTCTTAGTTTCTTCTTCATTTTTTTGGCTGTCAGTACAAGTTGTCCATCTCAGTTGACTAGAACCCAGGAAATGGCGCAGAACCCAGGAAATGGAGCAGAGGCGGAAGTTCTGACCAGGAGTGTGGATATGTGGGCTTAGAGGAGAGGTCATTGAAATGGAAAAAGGCAACAGCAGCGAGTAAGAAAGAGAGGGGAATAGGGGGAAGGCAGGGAGGGAGGGAAAAGCAGTGGTGGAGAGGTGCCGATGGGGGTGGTAACTATGCACTGTTGGCACGCCTTCTTTCAGCTCTCCTCACAGACGCAGGCGGCTACCTGCTCCATGTCAGTGATTGCGCGGCGACCTTTGGCCCCAGGGACTGGTGGGAGAGGCAGCCGCGTCAGCCTCAATTAGCGAGCCACACGGCACAACGCTCTCCAGAAGCCCCTCCCGCATCCACAGACACAAGGGGTCAGACAGAGCCGGGGCCAGAGGGGGACAACAGATCCACTGATGGATCCACAGACAGACAGACCTGTTGATAAACACAGTGCAGAGTACAGGGTGATGTCATCCCCTCTCCTATTGGGTCCAGTATATGGCAACTCTAGACAGGACGGTTGTGCTCTGTGAAACACAGATCTCCTTGTATCGCCCATAGCATCTTCTGCGACAATTTACTCCGCTCTTCATTACAAAAAGTCCCACATACATTGTACTAAATGAGCAAGTAAGCCTTGCTGAGCCATGTGGCCCACAGGACAGGAGCCTATGTCCTGTGTACATTGGACATGACGCTAGCATGTCACAGGGACATACACCCCAGTCCAACCCATTGGACATGACGCTAGCATGTCACAGGGACATACACCCCAGTCCAACCCTTGATGATGTACATTAGACATGACGCTAGCATGTCACAGGGACATACACCCCAGTCCAACCCATTAGACATGACGCTAGCATGTCACAGGGACATACACTCCAGTCCAACCATTGGACATGATGCTAGCATGTCACAGGGACATACACCCCAGTCCAACCCTTGATGTGAGTGCCAGGCAGGGAGGCATAGGGTCAAGTTTTTATAGTCTTTGGTATGACCCGGCCGGGGATGGAATGGAACCCTTACCTCCCAATCACTCAGTCTAACCACAAGTCCACTGAGCTGGTATACGTTGCAATTATTCTATTGGTTATTTTTATTTATTCATCGAATAATCTTGAAGCGCATTTTAATCATACTTTATTTTTTATTTCAACATAAAAAAATGTGAATAGATTTGAAAAAGAATCAATGAAATTGATGAACTGTTGCAGCCCTAGATCTTACCCCCTGCTACTGTAGTTCTTGTTCTTTTTATATCATCCACTTCCCCCTTATTGTGTTAGTACTGCAGCGCTGACCTTTGTACTCCTCACTATGGGCTACTTGTGATGTTGTTGGTCAAGGAGCTGAAGCTTGTTTGGTGCATACGTACGCTTGCTCTAAACCCCTCTGTTGGTCAAGGAGCTGAAGCTTGTTTGGTGCATACGTACGCTTGCTCTAAACCCCTCTGTTGGTCAAGGAGCTGAAGCTTGTTTGGTGCATACGTACGCTTGCTCTAAACCCCTCTGGACAAATGCGTCGGCTAAATTCACATTGGTGGTTGTCTTAAAAATGTTACGGAAAAAATGCCACCGGTAATTTCCCAATTTCTTCCCTTTTTAGTATTATTTTATTCAGAGGTCTAGACCACACAATTGCATTGTATAACAATCTTGGTGTATTAGGTAGTTTAGTATTCACTTGATCATTGTTTGCGAACGATCATGTCGGTTTATCGCCATTTATTATTTAGTTCTTGTTTATGTAAACTGTAAAAGTGTCCTGTGTAAGTCCCTATGAGCTGGGCTTCTTCGGAAGCATGACACTTAAATAAAGAATTGTCAATCATCATGTATAATAATTAAGGAAACAAAGTGAAAAAAATAAGAAATAAAAAGCAACAATGTATTCTATTAAAATTTAACTCGGATGTGTATAATGGGAACACTGAATCTCACTGTCATTTATGACATTTGTATGGAATCAATACAACCTGGACTTGAGCATGAACCTGAAATTATATTACCTAGGACTTGCACTATGTACTGCCCAGAAAGTGTATTATGAACTGTTTTTTCAAGAAGAAATTGCTTCTCCTCAGCCTGTGCTTTCAGCCACTTTAGATGTGCTCCCCAATGGTTATAACAGTCAGCAAGCAAACCGTGCTACAATTCCAAGTGGATTAATTTGATTAAACTGTTTGTGCTCTTTCCTCTCCTGTCAGACTGTACAGTGTTTCCCTTAAGAAGGTATTCGGTGGCATTAAGTGAACAATGGGTGGTTTGGTGGGTGGCTGGAGCCTGTGGCAGCAGCCTTGTTATTTACGTGCGAGGTGGCGCTTACGATAAACACCCTCTGTTAGTTCACACGTTAAATGTGCCCCCCTGCTCGGTCCTTCTATTAAAACCAACCTCACGCCACGCTGCTGTGGAACGATCACAGCGTGAGCACACGTTCGACGAGATGGCAAATAAGTGCCGGCCTTCATCAAACGCCTGCTGGCGAGAAAAGAAAGACCGGATGGAATAATGAAAAGGAAGGGAAGTTCTGTGCTAGTCTTTACTCTTTACAGTGGTAGGAGTTGGGGAGAAAAATTAAGAGAGGCGACATGAAAAAGGAGGTTATAGGAAGGAACCTGGTGGTGTTCTTGTCCTCATTTCATCTGGTTTGCCTGTTGGCAACACCTGCTGTTTCAGAACGTACTGTATCAGGTTGGGCACCTCACGTTGACTGTAACATTTCTTAGGTGGGAGGGAATTTGCCCCAAATCATCAAGATTGTCTGCGATGGATGCCGGGAGCTTCAAATCCATATAAACTGGGATTTAATATGTAAAAAGAAACATCACAAACGAGTTGGATTCACCCCCTAGTGGTCTGTTTGCAATGAATCCAATATTCAATAGGACAGTATATGGTTGAAACCCCACATAATGTATATAGAATATACTTTTCAATGGGTCACTATTTGGTATGCTAAATAAAATCCTAAAATATTATGGAAATCTAACTTCTGGAAAGGCATCATTTTGATCAAATGATCCATCCTAACACCATGCCAAACATTTAAAACCTGTCGCCAAGTGCATGGTTTTCACAAATTCCCTCCCAGCTATCTGGAGTGCATTCTTAATTCCACTGGGAATGACTTGATCTCAAATCTTGGGGGTAAGATTCTGTGAGGATGAACGTTAACTGAAAAGTCGGCACCAGCCACTGAGATGCGGACAAGGAACCCAGCTTACTCCAATACTGTAGGTCCCCTTTTAATTAAAATGAAAGAGAATGTTGTGGAACCAGTGAGGAGAAATGCTGCATTGGCAGGGGAGAAGGGATGGAGATGCTGAGCGAGTGTGGGTGTGAGAGAGACCCCTGGCCAGACTGCTACTGCTGCTCCTAATGAACATTAGAGCTGCGGCATAAATTTAATGACCTGTGGAACAAACAACGAGGCCGGGTATGGCGCCTCTGAATGCTAAGTGGCTGTGTTATTAATATAGCCGGCCGGAGATGCTACTGTGTAAACGCACCATAAGCCTTGCTTCCCCTTACGAGGCCCCGTAAAACACACAGCGCTGCATGATCCGATGCTCCCCCTCTCTACCGGAGCCTCTTGAAACGGGGTCATGTCCCCCATGTACCCACGGAATTAATAGCGTGTCGTCGGCTAACAACGTGGCGGGGCTGACTTATGAATAGTGTTGCGGCTAATAGTTGTGCAGGTTAGTCTCGCGGGTAATGAATAGCTTAGAGATAGGGCAGGTGAGCTAGCGATGTTGAATGTCCCCCAATGTTGCATGCAATTTTAGCAGGTCAGCTAGTGTGAATGTCTATAGCACCACCACTAGTACTGCTGTAGCAGTTTTTTGCCGTGATAGCGGGTTATGTTCGAACAGGTGAATAGTGTTAGGCAATTTGTTTAGAATTGCTATAGCATCATTTTTAGAGATGAAATTATATGATATTATGAATGGTGAAAGAATCAAACAAACAACGTATTTTCATGTTTTTAAGTCTTCATTTAGGCCTACTGGAATTTTACTTCTGTATAACGCCCTTTAAAACGGTATGAACTAAAGCCTGTGTCATACATCGAAAATGGATTATCTACAAGCTTGTAGATTGGCTATATCATATCTGGTGCGTGACATGATGCACAACCAAATATAAATCAGGCTTAAGAGATAGACCCTAAACACTAAAGGGAGAATCATGTGCCCTTAAACTGTGTGTAAGGATACCATATAACATTTAGTAGGTTACTTATTGAAATGTTCATGTAATTTATTCAAATAGATCTATCATATTAGATAATTTGCTATATTATCTAAATGGCATTAAGTCACACAAAGTACTTTGCCTATTAATGTATGTATGTAGCAGCAGGCAGTAGCAAGGCAGTAACAATGAGGCACTGTATGTTCCAGGGATGGAGAGATAGTCCTCATGTCTGATTAGTACAGGCACTGGCTTAACCCGTTTTGACCTGACGTCGAAATTAAACAAAAACTCATGTTTCTATATCGGTGGTTCTCAATATTTCATGTCAAGGACCCTGAAAAATATATGAAATTGGCCGCTGACCCCCATCTGAAAATGTGTTGTTTCAGGGACCACCTCCCCAGAAGCAAAGATTTGAGTTAAAAACGTTCGCTCTGAAAGTATATTCAAAGATTTGTGCCACATTTTCACGATTTTTCAAAAATAGCAGACCTACAAGCTCGTAGCGCGCCACTCGGTGGCGCGCTATGAGCTTGTAGATCTGCTATTTTTCAATAGCTAAATCATAACGTAATGTTTACAACACCAAATGGGGGTTCCCGCCCAAAATGGCTTAATCAAATGAATGGGCACTGCAGGGAGCGGTGGGGAGACGGAGAAGCTCACAGTACGCCAGATGCCTTTGGCACGAGGAGAGATACGTGACATGCGGAGACTGCTCAAGGCTATAAAACCCAATCAGAATTCCCTGGAATGAGGCCCAAGATGGCCCCCACAACTCAGCATGGGAATATATAGACACTGTGGCAAAGGGGGGTGGGGGGAGGGTGGGGCGGGGCGATACCCTCCACTACCCCCTAACCCAATCTCAAGGCTACATATTGAGGCAAGACAGACTGTGTACAGCCCCACTCTGCTCTCCATCAAATGTGGGTTTGGGGGGTTGCAGATTTTCAGAATGTCAAGACTTTTTGCTCCTTTTTGTGTTATAGGGATGGAGGTGGGTATTAAACGGTATTACATGACTATTTACATGAACGTAAATCGCTATCTGTAATGATAATAAATATAATATAAACAATTTAAATATATGTAATTGTTCTTACTACTATAGAGCGTCGCAGTCCCATCCCCTTTCAGAACGACGAGTGGCCCAGGAAATGAATCCCAATGCATTTTTCCCATAGGCTTTTCTTATTTATTTAAAGACGGTTACGCCGCGGACAAAGCCACCTCGGATCGTGACAAATCATGACAATGAACACAATATTTTGGGCCGATCAAATCATTAGAAAGAAGGCAGGAGACAACACTATTTGTTTTGATTTTCTTCTTGATCGGCCCAAAACATTGTGTTCATTGTCATGATTTGTCACGATCCGAGTTGACTTTGTCCGCTGCGTAACCGTCTTTAAATAAATACTTTAAGAATACTTGTATAGCGTGGTAAAGATGGCATTAAATCCCAAAGTTTCACTATCTAAAATAAATGAAAGGCTCTGAATCCGGCTACCAAACCACAAGGCAGTGGAAATCATTTCCAGAATAACTGATTACCGGTAACTTTATTTGAACAGTGGTCACTGTAGGCTCGGTCCTTAGTGAGAGGATTGACTCGACTCACTGAGTTCAAGTGCTGATGTCAAATGCGCTACGTACTGTCCAACTTAATGATGCATTTGGTGTGCCCAAGGCTTGTGTACAAGCCCAAGGCTTGTTAGAAGTGTACAGGTTTATTAAATAAAACCCACACATCTCTATTTTATTTGTGTGCAATGGGTACATATGTCTCTGACACTTTCTAATCTGAGTTGTTGTATGTTGATGTTTGTATTTGTGTGAATTTGTCTTGGACTCTGTGTGTACTGTATACACCGTGACAGGTCGTCCCAGCAGGGTCTGTCTTGTTTCCCATCCCACACTTTGTTCCATGCTATGAGGGGTTAAATATTTTAAAAGCAAAAGGAAAACCTGTGTCCCACTCTGCAGAGATCTGGGTGACGCAGCAGACCCTGCATTAGCTCTCTACCTTTTATACTGTACTCTTCTTTTTTTCTTCCTTTTTTCCCTGGACATAAATTGCTGGCCAAAGTGTAGTTACTGTCAAGGCCATTATTCTCCATAGAGCTTGGCAGGGAAAGGTCGCCAAACTAAGTGCCGTTGCGGCCGAATTTGACAAATAAAAGCTCTAGATGAATAAGTAAAGTCACCAGTGACAACAAGCTTGGAAGTGATGGGGGAGATGCAAAGTGGTGGCTGGGAGATTTATTCTTGGAAAATGAGACGGAGACGGAGAACATGAATGATTGAAGAAGCAGGAGGTGAGATGGGACCACAATGTCTTTGTTTTTCACTCGTTTACATGAATGAATGGTTTATTTCCAGATTACAAATCAACATAATAATACAAAAGGACTTGACTTACAACAACAACATTAATATCAGAAATGTAAATGTTCTTCCAAAACACACACAAATTCATGACCGGAAAAGGCATAGGCTGAAGCATAGTGCTTATTCTTTGCCTGCCCTATCCTTATCCTATACAATTCTTTAAAAACAATACATTTTAATAATAAAAAAAAGCATTACATTTTAATAATTGAAAATACATTTAAATTAAATAAAAAAATACTGCAAGACAAAAGGGAGAAAAAAAGAGTCACAAGGAGAACTTAAAAGGCGCGTCCTTCATTAAACTGTCCTAAATATCCCTGATATAAAAACCAGTATCCTACTGTAAGTCTCTCTCACTCCATCACTGTGTCTTGCTTTCTCTCTGACACACACACACGCACACGCACACACACACACACACACACACACACACACACACACACACACACACACACACACACACACACACACTCTCTCTCTCTCTCTCTCTCTCTCTCTCTCTCTCTCTCTCTCTCTCTCTCTCTCTCTCTCTCTCTCTCTCTCTCTCTCTCTCTCTCTCTCTCTCTCACACTCCTTTTAGCTCCGCGTCAGGGAGGTGAGGGCTGTGCGCAGTGGACCATCAATCACAGTCTTAAAGACTGTGTGTAAACACAAGGGCAGCCTATGCGCTGGACCTCTGCAATCCACTGATACCATTCACAGGGTACTGAACACTTCCTTCCTCCTCGCCTATAGCCGCCACACACAACACAGGTGGCAAGGACAAGACTCAGCACACTACCACTATACTTACACCATCCCTTCACACACGGCTGCCGATAGGAATACTGGGTCGTGACCTTCCCTATCTCGTGTAGACTGTATCTGTGAACTGTAGCACAGTACATGATAACAGCTTCACGCTTCAAGTTGACCTTTGGACAACTGTATAGCCTCTTTCTTCTTGTAGACGCTTAAAAGATACAGATTTTTCCGTTGTCTGTGTTTACGGTCATGTCCACATGACTGCTTTACTGCCCCCTTGTATACCCAGACGTGTATTTTGTCTCGTTTTGTCCCTGTTCCGGTCCTTTGTGTGCAAAGCCCCCCAGAGCAACAACAATGCCAGTTTGCTTGCTTTTCCTGTTGGCCTATTGTCGCCCACCACCTGACCCCCAGCCCCCTGTTTCTCTGTGCCCTCGCTAACATCCACTTGTTGATAGGTGGGGGACAATAACCACGGACATGGTGCTCCGTGTCGGCACTGGCTTAACCCCTTGGCCTTTCCTGTTGACCCCCGACACAACCCCTGGCCCCTGAACCCCCCCCCCCACCAGCTGGTTGGCCCTGCAATGTAAAGCTGTGCATTATTATAGGTTCCATCCTGGATTTTATAACGGACAGCTGTGAGAACCTTGCCGAGATGCAGTATGACTTCATAGAAGGACTTCGGGAATCTTTCACGGTACATAAACACAGCAGGCACACCACCAATGATCTATTGGTTGGTGTCGTTTGGAAACCTTGTATGTCCAAAGCGGTAAATTTTCAGGAAATGGGGGAAAACAAATAACCTGTGTTTCAATGGATCCAATGTAGTTAGCCCTCAGATACTTTCACTTCACAGATTTTTTTAAAATGGCATTAATTGCAGATCTTCAAGCTTGTAGATCTATTTTTTGCAAAATGTGTGTAACACTGCAGTATGACGACAATATGACAGGCAGACATGTGTGTAACACTGCAGTATGACAGGCAGACATGTGGAGATACAGGGTTTCGTCCCGACAGCAACACTATAGGCTCCTAGATGGAGCAGAGGTTCCCAGGCGGTTCAGAGACGTTTAGCATGCGAGCCATGTAATCATGGCATCCTGGGTTTGGGTCCATTACAGAACCAATGTCCTCCCTCGTCACTTTGATCTCTTCCCTGTGCATGTCTCTTTGTGTTGTATTTGTTGAAGCAGATGTCTAGAAAGGTCCCTTCCAACATTTCACAACATTTTGTTTCCATCCAATTGTGAGACTCTAGTCTGCAGCCAATCCGTTTAAGCAGCTCTGAACTGCTTCCCTTTTCTTGTTCTTTGCTGTTCTCTTCCGTTGCCCTTCCACGTGATGCATCGCCCCCTGTGTGTCTGAGTGACTGACCTTCAGCGGCACAATGGCATGATGTTCCCTCTCTCCAGTCCCCTTCATCCCCCTCGTTTCTCTTCTAATTGTGCATCTTGAATGGAAATTTGTGGCGCTGTTCGGCAATGCTCTTCAATTTTTGGTTCTTTTTTTTCTCTCCCCATTTTCTTTTCAATTAACTTCCACACTGAGGTTATAAGACCATTGTGAAGAAGAAGAAAGCGACACAGACGGGGACAGGGAGGGTCACAAATGAAGTATTCATAGTCATCGTTCATGTGCTTTGGAAAAGCGATGAAAGCCCATATCCGTGTAACTAAGTGCACTGCTTTTGATTTCAGAATGTCTTCGTCTTCACGGAGGCTTTGCATTTCTTTGATTTTGAATCACCTTGTGATGCAGGGGGCAGGCACACAGCCTGAAGACCTTGGAGCTACACAGAGAAAATTAAAACTTCTCTGTCGACCGTTGGTGGAAAGCTTATAAGCTTATGTCCCCAACATATTTTTTCATACTTTCCTTCTTCTCCCATATCTCCCCTCTCTCGTCTCCCACCACCCGACACCCTCCCCTGCCCCTCATTGTTCTCCTGGATCAAGTTCTCCGAGGTCGGAGCAGAGTAGAAAAGGGAGGGCTAGGTAATGGGACCCCCCCCCCCCCACCCTTGTCCTTTGCTTCATTCAGGGCAGGTTGAATAGGCCTGAACCCCCCCCCCCCCCCAACACACACACACATGCCAGCGCACGCATACACACGCATAGACACATACACACACACCCTCACACTGGCTGTCTGAATGGGGTTAGCCAGGCTCCAGATCGCCCCTCTCCTCTTTTATCAGGCCAGTGTCGGGTTTCGCCAGACCTGCCCTGACTTCCTGACAGATCCGTATTTCAAAGTGCCGGGATGCCACGTTAACATGTCCACGTCTCTCTATTCCCATGCTTCCCCTCCCCAAAAACTCCCATATTCATAGGCAAAGAATGAGGCAGTACATGCATGCAGGCTTTGTACTGTCTGCTGCTACTACTCCCATGACAGACACAAACAAACATGTCTGTGATAAATAGGTTTCATCCGGCAACATGTTTAAGTATAAACAATATAGTGGTTCTAATATCTAGATATTTTACTGGAACATTCAGGGTAAATGTGGTGCAGCCCTATACCTTAAGCAGAGATTGACAAACAAAAATAGCACATCCAGTAACATTACTGCAGTCAAATACTTCAGAGAAGTCTTTAAGCCCTTGTTAGAGAGGGAGCTGGTGTTTTAATCCTACTTGTCAACCTTATGAACTACACTGTATGAACCACTGGCCTCGTCTCCTCTCACCTCTGTACAGTATATCTCTGTCACTAACACTCCACTTGAATGCCTCATTCAGACGCATACACAATGTCTCCGCTATTCACAGTTGCTATTCGTGCTGATTTACACTCTTGCACTCTGAAACCTACACACACACACACACACACACACACACACACACACACACACACACACACACACACACACACACACACACACACACATCCAGAGGACCCACGCACACCTCACTTCACACAGTGTGCATGTCTGTTATACAGTATGCACAACATTGCACACACTCACTCTGTGACCCAGCTGAAAGCCAGTCAGCAGAGAATGATCTATTCTATTCCACTGTTGCCTGCAAAGTGCACAGAGAGGAAATGGTAGAGGTGTTGAGATGGAGGTGCTTGATGGGGAAAGTCAAAGTGCAGGCAGAGAGAGAGAGGCAGGGTGTCCCACCATTCCACTGCATTTGATCCTGGTAGTTTCCTCAGCGACTCTAATTCAATACCCCCCTGCTACCACCCACCCACCCCCACCACCCACCCCCCCCCTCCCCCCAACACTCACACACATACAGTACAAGCGCGCACACAGACAAACACAAACACCAGTAGTAGTGTGATGTTGGCAGGGTTGTGCTGAGCAGCTGTGTTTGGTGTGAAACCTCCCCATACTGAGACACTGCTGTTGTTTTAGAGCGCTGCCTTACAGGTCAAGTTGGCTGAGTCTCCATGTACACACACAGCCCACGGGGAGAGAGAGAGAGAGAGAGTGTGTGTGTGTGTGTGTGTGTGTGTGTGTGTGTGTGTGTGTGTGTGTGTGTGTGTGTGTGTGTGTGTGTGTGTGTGTGTGTGTGTGTGTGTGTGTGTGTGTGTGTGTGTGTGTGTGTGTGTGTGTGTGTGTGTGTGTGTGTGTGTGCGCCTCCCTGCGGACCCAGGCCGTAGCTAAGTGGGGTAAGTCTGGCTGGCTAACCCTTAGTGCCTCACTGTTTGGCTGTATGACCGCTGTGAGATTAATCCATCCCACACTTCATCAGTCACTACACACTGGTTATTAACGCACGCACACACATACACACAGACACCCTCTTCACCCCTGTGACCATCTCTCCCCCTTTGCCTCGTCCCCAAAGTTTGTAAAGGTGGCCTTGGTGTTGAGAGGCCATTTGTCAAAACCCAGCCAGAGCCTCCGCTTGGCTCCTTTTAATAAGGCTACCTGGGCTCTGGGATTATACTCCCACAAACACACACAAAAACACACACACACACACACACACACACACACACACACACACACACACACACACACACACAGTCACTTAGGAATACATAGACATAGTACTGTACTCACTGAGGCACACACCTGCACCCTCATACGATTTCACACACCTGCACAATAATTATTGTTTGTGAGTACTGTACATTCACTCATATCCACACAGTAATATGCAGTTATGCACACTGTGATACTGCTCCACATACACACTGTGTGTGTGTGTGTGTGTGTGTGTGCGTGTGCGCGTGTGTGTGCGCGTGTGCATGCGCGTGCGTGCGCCCGGCCGTCCCATGGGGCTTATAAAAGTCCCATTAACATGACCCTCCTCATTGGTTCTGACAGCTTGATCAATTAGGCCCCTCCCCCCGCTGACCCCTGGGCAGCTCTGACAGAGAGGTCAGACACGATGGATCGCCAGGGCAACAACACTTTTTCACTCTTCTGCCCGTTTTCTCTTTCCCAGTTCTCTCCGTCTCCTTTGACTCTCTTTGTGTTTCTCCTCTGTATCGGTCGACTTATCTCTCTCACTTCAGTTCTCCCTTATTTTTCTTGTTTCTCTCTCTCTTTCAATCTCTTTCTGACATCTTTATTGAATCTCTATCTTTCCCTTTCTGTCACTGTCTTTGCATTTAAATGCTTTAGTATCCCGGTTTCTCCACCTTTCGGCAGTAGGCTGATTTCGGAAACAGTCTCTTGGTTTCCCAAACAAATTGGGATATCATGGTAGATTTCTGCATCAGGATATTTGGCCATGTATACCTTTATCCCCGGATTCAGAATAGAAGTGTGCACATGTGTTAAGGCCAACTCATTAAAAACTAGGGCCGGGTCGTCTACCCACAGCCTGCACACTTTGTTCATAGTCCCTTGGAAGCATTTCGTTTCAAACGGGCCACTCACTGCAAACTTTGGAAGCCAATCGTAGACAATCGGGATGGAATATGAAAAATCGGACAGATCCGTCTTCGATTCCATATACCGGTAGTTAACTGCGACCTTTGGTCACAAAAATATTCTAACCACACGCGACTTCCACCCTATTCCAATTGACCAGAATGGGATATTCTATTCCAAATGAGGTCTTTACATGAGCATTTTTATTCTGATGACTGGAATTAATCCATTCATTCCAAATGAATTTCTGTATGTAAATGGGGCCTGTGTGTGTGTGTGTGTGTGTGTGTGTGTGTGTGTGTGTGTGTGTGTGTGTGTGTGTGTGTGTACATACATACATACGTACATACATGTCTACGTCTGTAATCCACGTCACTCGAGAATCGTTCGCCCCACCGACTTCAAATTCGACACGTGTTCCACACCCCCACAGGGAGTGCAGTGCTTCGACACACGTGTTCCACACCCCCACAGGGAGTGCAGTGTTCCACACCCCCACAGGGAGTGCAGTGTTCCACACCCCCACAGGGAGTGCAGTGTTCCACACCCCCACAGGGAGTGCAGTGTTCCACACCCCCGCAGGGAGTGCAGTGTTCCACACCCCCACAGGGAGTGCAGTGTTCCACACCCCCGCAGGGAGTGCAGTGTTCCACACCCCCGCAGGGAGTGCAGTGTTCCACACCCCCACAGGGAGTGCAGTGTTCCACACCCCCACAGGGAGTGCAGTGGTTCCACACCCCCAAAGGGAGTGCAGTGGTTCCACACCCCCACAGGGAGTGCAGTGTTCCACACCCCCACAGGGAGTGCAGTGGTTCCACACCCCCACAGGGAGTGCAGTGTTCCACACCCCCACAGGGAGTGCAGTGTTCCACACCCCCACAGGGAGTTCCACACCCCCGCAGGGAGTGCAGTGTTTCACACCCCCACAGGGAGTGCAGTGGTTCCACACCCCCACAGGGAGTGCAGTGGTTCCACACCCCCACAGGGAGTTCCACACCCCCACAGGGAGTGCAGTGCGTTCCACACCCCCACAGGGAGTGCAGTGCGTTCCACACCCCCACAGGGAGTGCAGTGCGTTCCACACCCCCACAGGGAGTGCAGTGCGTTCCACACCCCCACAGGGAGTGCAGTGTTCCACACCCCCACAGGGAGTGCAGTGTTCCACACCCCCACAGGGAGTGCAGTGTTCCACACCCCCACAGGGAGTGCAGTGAGTTCCACACCCCCACAGGGAGTGCAGTGTTCCACATCCCCACAGGGAGTGCAGTGAGTTCCACACCCCCACAGGGAGTGCAGTGAGTTCCACACCCCCACAGGGAGTGCAGTGCGTTCCACACCCCCACAGGGAGTGCAGTGTTCCACACCCCCACAGGGAGTGCAGTGAGTTCCACACCCCCACAGGGAGTGCAGTGCGTTCCACACCCCCACAGGGAGTGCAGTGCGTTCCACACCCCCACAGGGAGTGCAGTGCGTTCCACACACCCACAGGGAGTGCAGTGCGTTCCACACCCCCACAGGGAGTGCAGTGCGTTCCACACCTCCACAGGGAGTGCAGTGCGTTCCACACCTCCACAGGGAGTGCAGTGCGTTCCACACCCCCACAGGGAGTGCAGTGCGTTCCACACCCCCACAGGGAGTGCAGTGCGTTCCACACCCCCACAGGGAGTGCAGTGCGTTCCACACCTCCACAGGGAGTGCAGTGCGTTCCACACCTCCACAGGGAGTGCAGTGTTCCACACCCCCACAGGGAGTGCAGTGGTTCCACACCCCCACAGGGAGTGCAGTGTTCCACACCCCCACAGGGAGTGCAGTGTTCCACACCCCCACAGGGAGTGCAGTGTTCCACACCCCCACAGGGAGTGTAGTGCTCAGATAGCCGGTTGTCCAGAACAAGCACAAAAGTCTGATCACCCCTATATCTCCATATATGGAGCTGGCCTGTTCTGACATCATTCTGACATCTGCATTGACTCCATATTTGGGCATGCCTGACATAATGGGCATAAAATGGACACAAGCATAATAATTGGTTGGGGCATCCATTTCCAACTTGCATCGTTCCAAGTAGGCCAGTGCCCAACTCTAGTTTTACTCATAAACACCTCTTCACATAGGCCTGGAAATGGATTACTCGTAACTATTGCTTTAAACTGCATAGCTATCGACAGTACAGTTATTGTGTGCATAACCCTGGTAAAGAATGTCAGCCTTTTCCCCCCCGTGGGAGGGTACGGGAGTGAGTACTGTCTTCTCTCTGTCTCTCACCTACTCAGTGTCTCTCTGTGTCTCTCTGTGGCTCTCTGTGGCTCTCTCCCTACTAGCTCCCTTTCTCTCTCGTGTTCTCTGTGCAAATTTCTATTTTAGTCATAGTCTTTGGACTGAAACTTCATTTAGTTTTAGTCACATTTTAGTCACCTGGAATGTCTTAGTGTTAGTCTAGTTTTAGTCGACCAAATGTCATAAGATTTTAGTCTACTAAATCTACAGTTGATTTAGTCGACTAAAATGTATTTTGGCGGGTCTCGATGCCGTCGTAATGAGTGTTTTTACACTCTACAAGCTCACAACGCGTCGCAACGCAACCAAGTGTAAAATGATTTATACTGGATCTCTTGTCCACTAGTCCCTTCCTAACATTTTAGTCTAGTTTTTATTTGTCTACGAAATTGTCAGTATATTTAGTCTTAGTTTTAGTCATCGTAGCTTAGTTTGTCAGTGAAAATAGTTGGTCGACGAACATTTTTCGTCTTCGTTTTAGTCGACGAAAACAACACTGTTCTGGAGGCAGAGTACAGGCGTATGGTTGCAGAGTACAGGCGTATGGTTGCCTGCTGTGTTGGTATGTCCAGGAACTCCTTCGGTGCCAAATACAGTAGTGGGGGGGGGGTGGGGGGTTGTAAGGGCAACACTGCCCCTGAAATCCCAAGCATTTTAATGAAAGCAAAATGTTCAGGGGCGCCTCGTGTTCAGAAAAAAAGCATAAATTCAGCTTTTCTTTCATAGAAATGTAAATTTGTACAATAAATGACAATCACTGTGTCCTGTGGTGTACGTTGAAATGGCAGTTTTACACACTCTAAACGCGTGAGGAATCACCAGGCTTGAAGGTCTGTCAAGAGGAATCAGGAGGAAAGCAAGGTCCCTTTGTTGATCTTTATTTAACGTGCACAGCAGTACACGGATGCTGCAGCACGCAGGCAGGTCTCCCAGGCAAGCATCCCGATACAAGCACCGAGGTACAGTTTATATCAGAGATAGACTCCACCTACAAGGTGGAGCCGAAGTGAATACAATCTCTCTAGATGTAAGGACCATTTGCTTACACACAAAGGAAGAGGGGGGGTGGGGGGAACAGGATGAGAAGGAGTGAGGTGAGAGGGGAAAGGGGGGGGGGACAGGTGAAAAGGACTCTGTTACTCACAGCATGGTTCAGAGCTTCAAAGCTCGTCTAGACTAATTTGTGTATTCAAATTAGCTTCAAGTGAGTCTTGCAGATGGAAATTCCTTGTCAAATCCTTCCTCTTGTTAATTAAACAACAGCTTAATTAAACAATAATTGTGAATTTTTCATCAATATCAAAATAATACATCATAATACATTTGAAGAAAATACATAAAAAATAGAAGTACTTGTAACATATTTGAGCTAAGCAAAAGAATGACAAGGGTTTTACAATCGTGACTGGACAATCAAATAAACCAAGAAATCCCTAAAAATGATACTAATACAGTACCCTGTTGAATCAATTTGACCTGTATTTAGAACAGCAACATTACAAATAAACAGAAAACATCATATATTCAAA
Source organism: Protomyctophum parallelum (assembly GCF_964188405.1). Lineage (NCBI taxonomy): Eukaryota > Metazoa > Chordata > Actinopteri > Myctophiformes > Myctophidae > Protomyctophum > Protomyctophum parallelum. The sequence goes on from NC_139699.1 coordinate 32,605,824, forward strand.
CAATATTTTCTTTCCAGGTGGTCGAGTGATACCCACACTTTTTTTTTTTTTTTTTTTTTGTAGGGGGAGGTGTGTGTGTGTGTGTGTGTGTGTGTGGTTAGTGGAGCAAATGACAGGTAGGACAGTCCTCCAGGGGGGGTTGTAATGGGGGCATAACCTGGACCGGCGGTTGTAGTCTTGTCTGGAAGCGTAGTCCCTTCCTGTCCACTACCCCCAGTGTCCAAAATCTTCTTCATCCCTGTGGTCTCCCTCGGATGATGAATGGTAGACTTGTCTGCGTTGGTCATAATAGCCCCTACTGTCCTCTCTCTGCAGATGTCTTCTGTTTTCGTTCTTGTCGCAGTCTTCTTCTTTGTCTTTTGACAGCATAGTGACAGCGCTCATCATTGCAAGCTGAAGGACTTCGGCCTTGTTTTTATCCTGTTTCTTCTCTTTTTCGTTCATCTCGTTTTCGACGTCCTCTGCATGAGTTGCATGCTTGATGATGTCGGCCGGATCAGCTGTTCTGTAGCCAATGAGAGATTGTTTCACTCGCTTAGAGAGTTTTCCATGCATGTTGTTTATCAGCTGGCTGACCAGGAAGGCTTTGGCAAACGGGTCGTTCTGGTCTTTTCCTCCTCCGTGGATGAGTATGGATTCCTCCAGGCGGTGGCGGAACTGACTGATCGTTTCATCTTTGCCCTGTTTACAGTTCTGCACTTCAGTCAGATTTAATATCGTTGGGAAGAGTGTAATAATCTTCTCACACACTGCATCCACAGCAGTCATGTATCTGCGATTGTCCTCAAATTGTACAAGGACAGGCCTCTCATCTTGATACGTTTGGGCGACATCTAGGACTGCTTGCATTTTTGAAGGTTCCATATTCTTGGCACAGATGTCAAGTACTTCTTTCATTGTAGGTCTGTATGTACGACAAAAGGCCTGCAGTTCTTTAGTCCAGCGGCGTCCTCCCACTTCAGTAGGCGTTTTCAGTGTAGCTGCGTATTGGCCTATGTCATCTGGAGACCATAGGCGTTGCACCATCATTACATCGCCGTGCGGATTGGCTACTTCTACCATGGGGCACTGTATGTCAGCCAGCAGTATGTTGTCCCCGTCCTCCTGGTCCATCCATGGGTTAGAACAAAGTTCACTTGAGGTGGGCACCCCGCCCGGCAGGCGACAATAATCTGATGCACCCTGTGCGCGTCTCGCTGTCCCAGGCCCTCTTCTTCCCTGCTCATGTGGCGGTGTGCTGCCCTGGGTGATGATGACACTGCTGCGATGGGGCCCTGTCCCCCCATGGCTGCCAGGGGTGGACGGATGCACAGATGGAAGCAAGGTCTGTGGTTTCCGTGTCGTGTCCGCATCGTCACTGTTGGCCAGCTCTGGGCCAGGGATGCCAGTGCAGGATGGACGTCGGCTCTTAGCAGTGTCATTGGACCGAGCGGAGCCTTCCTTGTGTCGAGCCTCTTTCAATAGGCCCAGTGCAGCGGATATCAGGATTACCGCTGGAGTAGACGGCTGCAGGCCTGCAACAACAGTCTCCAGAAGGCTGAGCACAGCGGACACCAGGATTGGCGTTGGAGTCGAGGGCTGTAGGCCCGTAGCAACAGTCTCCAGAAGGCTGATCGCAGTGGACACCAATATTGCCGTTGGAGTAGAGGGCTGTAGGTCTGCAGCAACAGTTTTCAATAGGCTGAGCGCAGCGGATATCAGGACCGCTGCTGGAGTAGAGGGTTGCAGGCCCGCAGCAAGAGCCACAGCTGTCCGTTGTAGCTGGATGGCAGATTGACCGGCCCGCATGGAGCCCAGGCAGCCCAGGTCCAGGGTCTGCTGTGGAGGAGACAAAGGAGAATTCTGAGGAGCCAGTGGCCCGCTCTCTTCCCTCAAAGAATCTATGTTTGGAAGTTCCCTCATATGACTCTCCCGTTGTCTAAATTGTGCTTCCTCCATCCACATTGACAATACTTTCCTGTGGCGGTCACATCTGTCAAGTTTGTGCGTTTTAACTGACTTTTTCTTTCTCATTTTCTTCTCAGCTTCTCTTAGTAGTCGGTCTAAGTCAAGCAATTTTTTTATACTTAAAGAGCCTTGTTCTGGGAACCCCATCTGTTTCCACTCATCAAGACAGTCTAATGCTTCTGGACCATATTTTGCAACCATCCCGCTCATGAGAGGAGACCATCTTTCTTTGTCTTCTGCCACTGGCGCACTTTTTTTATTTCCCATACTGACTATCTATGTAACACGGTAATCTTTGTGCTACAAACTTTACTTGGTCTAAACACGGTATCTTTATGTCTTATCTGAGAGTAACAAGATGTCTTTATGTTGTGCTATTCTCAGTATAACAAGGTGTCTTTGTGTTTACAAACTTACTTCTCTTTCTTTACTGGACTTAATGCAAAACGCTGTATCTTTATGTTTTCTTTATGTTGTTTTCAACAAGGTTAACAAGGTGTCTTTGCGTTTGCAAACTTGGCTTAATGCAAGGTCTCTTTTCTTAGGCTAGGCTTGCTGCTGTATTTTGAATCAAGCATACTTGACTATTACAATAGATAGGTTGGCAAAATATGGTCTTAGAATTTATAATTAGCTCTTCAATTGTCTGAAATTTGGAAGATTCTCACCGTTTTTTTTAGTGTAGCCACAGGGTTTTTTTTTAAATCCAGGCGTTGAACTCCATTGATGCAGCCATGATTCTTCTGTCCTTTTTGGAGCGGTTCGTTGACGTCAGTTGTGGCTTGATCTTCCGGAGCTCAACGACACAGGATCCACACTTCTAGACACCAAATGAAATGGCAGTTTTACACACTCTAAACGCGTGAGGAATCACCAGGCTTGAAGGTCTGTCAAGAGGAATCAGGAGGAAAGCAAGGTCCCTTTGTTGATCTTTATTTAACGTGCACAGCAGTACACGGATGCTGCAGCACGCAGGCAGGTCTCCCAGGCAAGCATCCCGATACAAGCACCGAGGTACAGTTTATATCAGAGATAGACTCCACCTACAAGGTGGAGCCGAAGTGAATACAATCTCTCTAGATGTAAGGACCATTTGCTTACACACAAAGGAAGAGGGGGGGTGGGGGGAACAGGATGAGAAGGAGTGAGGTGAGAGGGGAAAGGGGGGGGGGACAGGTGAAAAGGACTCTGTTACTCACAGCATGGTTCAGAGCTTCAAAGCTCGTCTAGACTAATTTGTGTATTCAAATTAGCTTCAAGTGAGTCTTGCAGATGGAAATTCCTTGTCAACGTGTGCTGCTGATATCACAGGCAGTAGGTGGACCTGATATCTCACTTCTTTTCACATGACCAAAGCCTACACACCAAAACTCTGGAGCCTGACGTATAGAGCGTCGCAGTCCCGCCCCCTCGAGAGACCTGGAAAAGAAATCCCCGTTCATTTTCCTCATAGACTTTTCAGAAACTATTTATTTAAAGATGTTTACGCCGCGGACAAAGCCAATTCTTGTCGTGACAAATCATGACAATAAACACAATGTTTTGGACCAAACAAATAATTAGAAAGTAGAAAAAAACCTTTTTTGTTGTTTTTCTTCTTAGTAATTATTTGTTTGGTCCAAAATATTGTGTTTGTCATGATTTGTCACGACTCGAGTTGGCTTCGTACAACGCTTAAAAGGTCTTTAAATAAATACGTTTTGAAAAGCCTATGGAGAAAATAAATGGAGAATAATTTCCTGGGCCACTCGTCGTTCTGAAAGGGGGCGGGACTGCGACGCTCTATTGCTCTGTGGGATTGGTGAACATATTCAGTATTCGTGTTTCATAAAATACAAACATGTCTGGATACGTATGTGTGTTTATTCACCTGCATTTTTGCCAGCATTTTGTGTATCGTACCAGTATGTTATGAGTTCTGCTGTTTTCTGTCTGGTCATGGGGTTTAGTTGACTCCATGTGCTGCTGCTCTGTGGGTAGAACATGTCGTCGCACAGCCGTCGTTGACTGGGAAGGCTGGCCTCTACTTTTATTTACTAAACAGTCTGGTCTTCTCGCCTGGCTACCAGTGTAGGGTAAATAAAGGTGCTGGTGTTGCTGCTGCTAGTTCAGGTACAGGGCAAAGGAAGCTTGGTCACAATTAAAGGTATATTCAGTGATTTCACTTAATTCAAATATCACGTATTTTTTTGTTTTGTTGTGATAATCCTCCCTACTATAGAGCACCGAAGTCCTGACGTAACTCGCTCATCCCGACGATTCCCCTGGTTCACGGAAGTAGTTTCTCTATGGAGAATAACATGGGGTGATCTTAATATCGTCTACTATAAGCGTTGTGGTCCAAAAATAAACAAGCTGTCTCGGCGTTATTGTCAGGGAGGTGTCTCTGTATCGTTTGCAACAGTCAGTCACTCATATATGATACAGTCTGCTTCTAGCGAAAATCTAACTAATTCAGCAGCAGTAACATTAGCGCTTTCTCTCAGTCAGTTGATTCTTCATATCCATGTGAGTGAAGCGGCCGGGATGACATGTTTATTTTTCAAACACAGTTCTTATATGAATCAATCTAAAACTCCTCCTATGGTGATTTCAATGCAACTAAACAAATACATGAACCTGGGGACTGACGCCCTCTACTGAAAGTGACGTCAGACTTCGGTGCTCTATAGAGTGTGCTGGCCATATAAGGAGTTCCTCCCTGTCCCCAGTTAACCCCTGGGGGTCAAAAAACCGTAGGTTTCGTTTTTGACTCTCTATCCTGATTGGACGAAAGGCTGGGTCCCACAGCCAAAAACGAAACCTAAGGTTTTTTGAGTGAAATCACTGAATATACCTTTAAGTAATAATAATAATAATGGATTTAATTTGTATAGCACTTTTCTATGCACTACGTGCTTACTCAAAGCGCTTTACAAGGGTAGGGTTCAGTGCCCAAGAACACTTTTAAGTGCCCCAGTGTTAAACTTAGCTCCCTGACAAATTTCTGGCAAAATGAAAACATGTGATTTTATCATTGTTTTGTGTGACTGACCATCAGCTGACCTAGCCAGCTGCCTTGTAATTCATCCAGTCATGTGGTATGTATGGCATCAGAAATCGTCATTGTCTGACCAAGCTTATGAGAAATCTGCACTTTGTTTTGGACCCATCACACAACCTGATGTGCAATATGTGCAGCTTACTTCATTGGCAACTTCATTGGCGACTGTGGCTCAGGAGGTAGAGCAGGTCGTCCAATGATCCCTGGGTCGACGGTTCGAATCCCGGCTCCTCCTGTCTACATGTCGAAGTGTCCTTGGGCAAGACACTGAACCCCAAATTGCTCCCGGTGTGCTAGTTGGTACCTTGCATGGCTTCTGCCACAATCGGTGTATGAATGGGTGAATGTAATGCACAATCTATGTAAAGCGCCTTGGATAAAGGCGCTATATTAATGCACCATTTACCATTTTATGTAAATGCACCATTTATTGTCACTATTTAGTGTTCATATCCAATCTCAACTCAAAGGCAAAATTACTTTAAAAAGTATTTTGAAGTATTACAAACTCACTCAGTCTGTGAGGAAGGCTGTTGATAGGAACAAAGGAGATGGAACCTTTTATCTATATAATATAATACAGTATAGGTCAGCGAAGAAGCTGCAGTGTTAGCGAAGCGAGTGGCTAGAAGACCTTTTCTAAACAATAGTTATAGTGTATAATTGCAGTGTAAAAGGGGCTAAAAAGATCCATTAAGCGTTGTAGGCATTAGGTTAAACGGAGCTCTTAGAGAAAATTAAATGTTTTGTCGAGGGCTGAGGAGCTCGGGGAGCCCGAACAGTGACCCTGATAGAGAGAATGAGGAATGGAGAGAGAGAGCTCCTTTAGGGGATGTGGGCGGTGGGAGTGAGTGTGCGAGAGAGAGAGAGAGAGAGAGAGGGGAGATGGGTTAAGAGCCGTGTCAGGCCCGGCGAGACTCGGCGGCGTCCTAATGATGTCCACAGGTCTAATTGAATATTGACGTTTGCGCTGCGTGTGCAAAGGGCTAAATGGGTTCTGCTCCCCGTCTGACTCACCTCTATACCACCGCCGCCGCTGACGCTGCCG